>NC_088878.1:19242248-19402195 GCF_032884065.1 Artemia franciscana
ATCCTGCGTACGTGCCTGTAGACACCTTAGACACTTGAACAAACAAACTACAGAAATATTGCTTTCTCAGACAACTCAGCATTGCTGAATAAACTATGTTTAATGTGCTTGTTACAAGAAATAATTCCAACAAAGAATACACCCTCATTACTATAATTCCATCCACGACCCAACAGAAATGGTCATACTCATATTAATATCAAGGGCCCATACCAGTTATCATTAATTCTAGTCTAAAAATACGCCGAGAAAATAAAAAAGGTCTTTTGAGGTCTATGCGTCCACCCTCCTTTCAAAAATCCGCCATTGGGAGAAAAACTGTCCCCTTTCAGCTCAGCCGCTTTAAAATACTCAAAAACAATTTTATAGAGGGCACAGCTAATATTTTGTTTTTAAAAGTTTTAAAAATTAAAAAAAATTTAATTTAAAAAAATTGAATTAAAAGTTCTGTTATGCTTTCCTGGTCCTGAGTTTTCGGAATACTAAAAACGACCTGTGCTTGATTTAAATCTGAAACCTCATCACGCTATTTTTATGTTACTTTAAATGGACTAACACTGTCATGCCAAGAACTAAAGACATAACTCAATTTTTCTATTCTATTGTCTATATATTTTGCCTCTCAAATTACCAAGGGGATAAACGACCATGTTCCGGATTAGAAAAGCAGCATTCTGTTTAAAAATTGGTACAAGTTATAAAAAGGTAGCCTTAATTTATCACATAGCTAAACTAAATTGCTCATTACTTGACGTTTGGCTATCCTGAAATCCATCCTTGAAACGAAGCTTGGTAGCATACAAACTCAAAGCTATTCCAAAAACTCTTGGAATCTCATCAAATGTCCCTAAGCATCTTCAACCCTCACAGAGTTGCAACGTCGATACTCCCTTTTTTGTGAAAACCATTTCAGCGTTGCGAAATACCCATATACTGAGCGGCATCTTTATTCTTAACAGCATTTTTACTTTTGCAGCAACTTAGGATTTTTCTAAGGAATAACTTTGGACTGTCTGAAATCAGTTAGTTCAATTTACTTTAAAAGTCGTATAGAGCGTCGGACAGGGATTGAAAAAGAGTTTACATTAAAAATTTTGAAGAATTTGAATTTAAGTGCAAAATTTAGAAAAGGTGGGGATATGGATCAGAGTTAATGTTTATCTTTTTAACTTACTTAGGCTTTTGGAAAAGTTCCTCTTCTTAGATAATTAGTTTTTATGGATAATCAGTTAATGGGAGGGAATTTTCAAAGAATCATATCTGCAGTCTTATAGCAAACCTTTAAAGTCAAACTGGTATTTAGAGAAGGGTAGTATTCTTCAAAAATCGACTCTGATTTCAGAGACCATAACCGTTCAAAATTATTCATCTTTCTTTTTCCTTACGGAAAAATAAATATAAAAATAAATAATAGGATTCTTTTTCCTTATGCATAGATTCTGTTGATGTAAATTTTATTTATGATGGTGGAATGCTTACCGCGATTATAAGCAAAATATAATCCTTTAATTTTATTGAAAAATTATTTGATTTTTATAACAACGTAGTAGCATGTTTGTTAGTTGCTCTTTCTTTTTCATTTTTTTATAACCCACAAGCTATTCGGCTCATTATTCACATTTTGTGTTTTTAATCTAGAAAGAAATAAACATTGGTTTTATTTCGGCCCAAATGCTAGCAACAACTAAAACAAATTCACTGAATGGATATTTTTCTATTCTTGAGATAATTAAAAACGAAACTGATATTAGAGTGTCATGCGTCAGTGTCGTCCAGAGTCAGTGTAATCCAATTCGATTATCCTTCGACTAAAAGCCTTCTTTTTAATAATTTGACTCGCGTAAATCCTTTTCCCAGCATAGGAGTATAAAATCTTTGCAAAATTCCAAGGATTCGGATAAATTCTTTGATAAATTATATCCTTATTCCTAAGAAAGCGAATCTTTATCACCCGAAAAAATCATTCCCTAGTAAACTTCTCCTTTTTTGGATTACTACTCAACGGCATACAGTATAAAAAGTATCATTTAGTGGCAAAGAGCCTAATATTTTTCTCCATAAAACAAACTTACAGGAATTAAGTGACAATATAGCTCTCAGTGGGCGAACCAACATCATTCCAACCATCATAATAGGAAAAATGGAAATCGAACTCCCTGCCATGTACATGATAAATAAGTTCATGGGAATCTATAAAAAAAAAGGTCATTTAAAGTTGCGAGAAAAATTTAGACACACAACGTGCTTGAACACAATGACACAGTATGCATGTGAATTCAATTAAAACTTGAAAATTATAGAAGACTCAAAAAGGAAAATTATTTGTACTATACTAGATAAATGCAGTCTTTCGAACCGTCTAAATTAACCGATATTTAGAATTTTTTCGTTGAAACTTCGACAAAATTTTATTTTATTTATATATATATATATTATTATTTATATATTATATCTACTAAGCTTCGAACTTTTAATTTCATTTTTAAGGTTTTTTAATTGCTGTGACCCTAGTTAAAATATATACAAATATTCTTGAAATTTCCAGCCGCCGGGCCCTGGCTTTCGGCACGCGGCAGGCTTAAATCTATGGATTCTCATTGTCACTTGTCTTCTAACAGATGACAATTTGCTGTCTTTCATACTGCAGTCTTTTAAAATTTCCAACAACGATATCTACTAAGGTTCAAACTTTTGGCTTTCTTTATTAAGGTTTTAAAATTGTGATCTTGTTAAAATATATACAATTTTTTTGCAATTACTAGTGTTTTGTTCTTTACGCAGTTTAATGTCTTTTCATACTAAGTCTATTCAAAGATGTTTGATTATTAAAACAAGTCCAATTTCTAACAACGATTTCTACAAAGCTTCAAATTTTTGTTTTTCTTTTTAAAGGAATTTTTGCAATTACCAGTTTTTTGCTCTTTGCGCAATTTAATGTCTTTTCGTACTGTTGTCTTTTCAATGATTTTTTACAATTGAAGCTAGTCCGATTTCTAACCACGATATGTACTAAGCTTCAAGCTTTTGGTTTCCTTTTTTAAGGTTTTAAATTAATGTAATCCCTTTTCAAACAGTTTGTGGTAACGAACTGTAGGAAGGAGCGATCTATCTCAATAGTAACCGAAACTCTAAAACAAGGAATTTTGATACCAATAGTAACATCAAAAGAATCATAATTTTCTTCTGATTTTAAATATATAAGTTACATCAAGTTTAGTCTTACCCATCAAAAGCTACCAGCCTGAGAAAATTTGCCTTGCTTTAGAAAATAAGGGAAAATTCACACTATAAAAATGTGGAATTTTGTATTTTTTGCCAGAAGACAGATCACGGATGCGTGTTTATTTGGTTGTTTTTTCCAGGGGTGATCGTATCAACCCAGTGGTCCTAGAATGACGAGAGAGGGCTCATTCTAACAAAAATTTAAAGTTCAAGTGCCCTTTTTAAGTGACCGAAAAAAACTAAAGGAAACCTAGGCCCCCTCCCATGCTCATTTTTTTTCCCTAAGTAACCGGTTCAAAATCTTGAGATAGCCATTTTGTTCAGCATAGTCGAAAAACCTAATAAGTATGTCTTTGGGGACGACTTAATCCCCCACAGTCCCCGGGGGAGGGACTGCAAGTTACAAACTTTGACCATTGTTTATATATAATAAATGTTATTGGGAAATATGCAGACGTTTTCAGAGGAGCTTTTTCACGTTGGGGGGTGGTCAGGTGGAGCGGTTACATGGGAGCATCTTTCCATAGAGGAATTTATCATGAGGAAAGAGAATTTCCATGAAGGGAGCGCAGGATTTTCTAGCATTATTTAAAAAAACAATAAGAAAATAAATTTTAAAAAAGTTTTTTTCAACTGGAAGTAAGGAGCAGCATTAAAACTTAAAACTACGGATATAAGGGCGTTCGTCTCCTCCTCAATACCTCGCTCTTTATGCCAAAGTAATTTTCAGTAATTTTAACTGTTTATTCTACGGTCTTTGTGATTCATGAGTCATTCTTAAAGAATTGAGAAAAAATTCGAGCTTTAGTGTAAAGAGCGAGGTATTGGTGAGGGGGCGAACCACCTCAAATACGTAATAAAAATATACAAATATAGAAGTTCGTTACGTAAGTTAATTGGAAAAGGGTAACTATCAGCGGGTTCATTTTTCCAACTTCGATTAATTGACTTTCAAAAATAAAGTGGCTCAGGGATTCTGCAATAAAGTTATAAAATCTGCAGATGTATTGGTTTGCTTATGCCAAGTAAACTCCTCTTTCCTTAGAACCAAAGAGTTGCTTTTAGATCTATAATAAAGAATATTATCAGCCCCACCAAGGCAATTTGATATTAATGGTTTATATCTTGTTTCGTGGTGCCCACAGCGACAAGGCCAGCCAAGTAACTTTTTTTTCCGGCGATCATCCATCGTCCAAAACCCAATATGCATCTCTTGTCTCTCCTCTTCTGGAAATTTGCAACAGTGAAAATCCGAGCTCTTCAGGCATTTAGTCGAACCACACATCGGCTTCAGTTTAGCTCCTTGACGCTCAGTCAGTTCCCACTTACCACCTGTGATAAAATTCACAGTAAAGGCTGTCAATGCAGGTATAAATCACCTTTAATATATCCCCTTATACTTTAATATTTACCCTTATCCTTTAAAATTGGTTTAATAAGTCATTTGATCTTCAGCATACAAAAATAGTTAACCCACATTTGGAAAAGAATTATAGACCAAGCTAGATATTCCTAAGATTTATGCGCGTTTATTGTCACAGAGATGGGGCAACTGTCTATTAAATATTTGGATAATACCATTGAGCATGTACGTAAAGGGGCCAGGGATGGGTAAGCTTGCCCTAAATGTGGTTCTCCTGATGATAAAAGTACTATTACTATGAATACTAACAATTTGCTGAAGAACCAAGCCGCCTTGGGGCCAACACAACACTATAATAATAATAAAGCTGCAACATATAAAAATACATATATTCCTAATTAGTATGTTAATGTTCTTGAAAATTTTACCAGTGGACAGATGTCCAAAGAAATACTATTCTGAGCCCAACTTCCCCAAGAATTGTACTGGAGGCATTTTGCTTTGAGTGAAAGGGATTTAACTTTTGATAACAGCATTTTCAACCATGACATGATTGAAAAAAGACTTGTTTCTGTAGCTCCCAACATCTCTTGTGACAGTAAGGGGAGGGGGGGGCTCTGGGGTTCAAACTTGGAAGTTTTCATGAATGTGGGCAAGTTTTTGACATCCGATATACTTTGTTTATGCTACTTAGATATTTGTATCATAATAGGCATTTGATAATTTACACCAGAATACGAAATTTAGAAGCAAAAACGAAAGCTTCCTAGGAAATAGAGAAAGACAGTTTGAGAAAGTTAATAAATCAAAGTGAACCTGTTTGAGAGGGGCAACAGCAATGTCCCATGAACGTTTCGTAATTAAACTTGCATCCTGTTGCTTATTTACGACTTCTTGAGATAGAGTTGAAACTGATGAATATCCAGGTGGAGATGCAAGTTCTACCATAATTGTGTAACTCTGAAAAAGAAACTGCAAAATTAATCATTTCATAAAAAAAAACAGCAATTAAGCATTTACAACAATTATGTGATTTGTGAAACCGGGAGTCCTTGCCCCTTTGGATAAAACTGGAATTATATGAATTTTTAAACTTAAGACTAGGGCGAAATTGCAAATCTATGACTAGGGCAACTTTCCAAACCTAAGACTTGGGTGATTTTCCAAAACTAGGAATGGGGGCGAATTTCTGTATTTACATCGTTAAGATGACCTTCTCTCCCAAATCTCCTGTCAAAGAAAAATATGTACAAAATATATAAATAACTGTATGCATTTGACCCAGAAAAAAGAAAAAAAAAGTCAACCAGTAGTGACGTGCCTCCAGTCCACAGATTCTACATAACATTTTGACTGATTGCAACTGTAGCCCAAGGTGATTTTAAGAAAATATATACAGCGTAAATGGACAACCACTGACTCATTTCCGACACAAAATAGTCCAAAAGACAATCTTCTGGCTTGGAGAGTCTCATCATTTGAATTGTATAGAGTAGTCAGTTATCAGGCCATAATGTGAGAGTCATTTAAACTCAGTAAAGAGCAACATGTCTCCAATGGATTATTTTTCCCCTGCCACTTCCTATCAACTGGAATTAAGTCAGTGCCCTTCCATCATCACTGAATAGCTGTCAGTGATAAAAGACGCTTTAAAGGGTGTTAGTACTAATTTGCTATATTTCAAAAGTTATATTGCTCTCAGAATCCAAAGGTGCTCTTCAGCTCATTGATAATATTTATTGGGACGCGATGAGTTCAGACCTGAGGATAATAAGAGAACAATTAATCAGTTTCCAAATTAACCTTATTAATATCAAATTCACTTGGTGGTTCATTGCATATGAGCCACCAAGGCATCATATATAATGAGGTAGCAAACCAGCCGGCCAGTATCTTCTTGAATAATCTGATTAACCCCATTTGGAAAGCCCAGACCTTCAGAGACATACTCAGAAGAAGGGTTACTTCAAAAACAAAACTGCCCTTTCCATCCTTATTATCGTTAAGGGATGATAATATTCTTTATTATAGATCTAAAAGCAACTCTTTGGTTCTAAGAAAAGAGGAGTTTACTTGGCATAAACAAACCAAATCTATACTGCAGATTTTGTAACTCTAATGCAGAATCCCTGAGCCACTTTATTTTTGAAAGTCAATTCATTCAAATTGGAAAAATGAACCTGCAGATAGTTATCCTTTTCCAAATTCACCACCATAGGAAATGAAGACCCCTGAGTGTCATCTCCAATATCTTTCAAAGGATAAATCAGATTATACTGATCAGTATGTTTTTCAGCTTTTGGCCAATAAAATTTCCTCACTATTTCCTGAACATTCTCAAGTTTACACAGATGGCTCAGTAAAGGGATCAAATGCAGGAGTAGGGGTTTGCATTCCTTATGTTTCCTTGAATATATCAGAAACTCCCCCATCCAATACTTCAATTTTATCAACAGAGCTATTTGCCATTCAAAAAGCAATGGAAGTTCTGGTCAACCTCAGACCTGCCATCCAACTAATGGAAAAATATAATTATAAGGCTGCTGACTCAGATTTGAAATCAATTAGAGATTCGCTCCAAATTCTTAAGGATGTTGACACTTCAGTTTGATTTCATATCCCCAGCCATAAACGGCTGACCCACAATATGACAGCTAATAGGCTAGCTAATGAAGGAACAAATGCTTGGACCCTTCCAGACTCAAAACTTGGGAATCTTCAATATATTATAAAACACCATGGAGAATAAAGTGCCCACCATTCCTGAATTCCCTGTTTCAATCAAGGGAGAATTCAGTGTAATATTAAAAGTTAAAATCAGTATACCTGTTGCTGAATTCTCTTCGAATCCGATGGATCTGCATCATTCACCACTATGTAGGTGGTGTTCAACATCAATGGAAACCCCCCCCCCCAACATATCTTTTTTGAGTGTTTTGTACTGGCACCACAAACCACAAAGATTAAGATTAGATGCCAAAAAAGATGGTTCCCAAAGCATTTGATTCCATCATTAATTTACAATTACATCCTAACACTGAACGATCAATTTATAATTTGATGATTCAAATCATGAAGAAAACAATAGAACATTGATCTCAGGTACTCGCGCTTCCCACAACCCATCATCAAAATAATAATTTTCAATTGACATAAATAGTAGTGTATTTTTGTTTTCAGGTGCTGTTTTTTTTTTTTTTTTTTTTTTTTTTTTTTTTTTTTTGAAGAGAAAGAATTATTGCTGACCATTTCTGCAAGGACAGCTGAAGAAAAAGAAGGATTGACAATATTTCTTTGAAACCAAATGGGAGACAGGACTGCTTGATAGTCCATATACCCTCATAAAAATTTTGGAACTGGAACAACAAAGCTAAAGAAAAAATATACCAGAAATGTTGATGAAGTCTTCAGTATACATTTGTTTTATGGTAGTGCTAAGCTTACTGAATTCCTTGCTTTGCTTAATCAGACTTTCTTTTGTTTCTAGATTAGTCAAGGCTGTTTTTTCGATAGCTATAGTCACCCCAGTTTTAAAAAAGCATAGGAGCTGGAACAATGTAGCTTATACCATCCTATGACTGTTACCCCAGTATTGTGTAGATTCATGGAGCTGCTTGTAATTAATGACTAAATAGTTTGTGCTCCACTCCTGATAGTGAATTTTTCTTTAAAGTAGGACTAAGAAGAGAGAATATAGCACATCTATTGATTGATTGTGATGGAAATCAAGAAAATATTATGTTGGTTGCACACAATGTTAGGAGACATACACAGCTGCTTTTAGGTGCTCACCAGCATTGTCTGTTCAGGTCTCTTGTCATAATGCTTAGAGATCTGTATTATAGGTTAAAAGTAAATATAAAGTTTCCTGGGTCCTCTACTCTGACTAATAGGCTTGATGTATTGATTCTAGTATATTAGCCAAGGAGCTATTAGCTCCCCATATTTATGCAATCAAAGTGTTGTTGAGTCACAGCAGGTTGTACTAGAGATTTCTGTATTTTGTAGAATATATATTAACTTATAAAATTATGCTGATGATATTCTGAGTCTTGACAGATCATTTTCCCAGGAAAGGGAAATTTTTCTTGACCAACAATTGTACAACATAAGAATGGTCTTTTGTTTAATGAGAGTATAATCTAAATGCTTGTGTTTCACCCCTGTTCTCAAGAACCTCCTATCGCTTCTGTTAAGCTCAGTAATTAATTTGTTATTGCCTCTAGTACTATTCCTTATCTTGGTCTTCTGATTGTATCAAATCTTAAATTGACTCGTTTGGCCTGTTCTACCTACTAACTCCTTGCTGGCAAAAAATTCTATTGAACGACTGTTTACTTGCACACTTTTATAGTGTTTTGTTATCCCAAATTTTCTCTTGTTATCACACTTGTGGCCAATTCTGTTGGAAGGGGGTAAAAAACCTCTTCATTCTTAAAGTGACCGTAAAGATTGTGCCACACAGAAGTGTTGTTTTCTGCTATTTGAGGGCACCAAACTAGTACTTTGTCCCAGCCAGGGCAGATTTGCAATCAATTTAAAATTCTGAGAAGCTAATTGATTGAAAAGTTTCATGATTCCCAGTTGCAGATGAAGTAATGCTGCATGTTGGCAGTACTTTGTTAGCGAAGTTGTTTCACTTTTTCTATGAAATTACATCTTGTAATGAGTAATTGTGTATCAGCTATAATGAAGAGAAGGAGGTGAGTTATTGTGTAGATGGTGTGGGAACAGATGTCTAAAAGAGCACATTTTAATGTCTGAACTGCTTACTCTCCATGAGCCTTCAGATAAATGTATAACAGGTATTGGGAAGATAGGAATTAACTGAAATATTTCTCTGGGTTGCATAAAAAACTAAATTCCTATGCCTAACAGCACAGAGCTGGAAAAGGTGAGATTTGCGTCATGAGTGCCACCAGTAGATTTCTTTAGGGGGGAGGTTGGCAAATACTGCTAGGAACCTTGTTTTCACAAATTTCGAATGCTAATAATTCTCTTTTCTGTTTATATGAAATATTTCAGTACATTTGAATATAGATAGGTAATGTATTTATTGATCAAGGAATCCTATTGTAGGGGTTTTGATGGCTTAAGCCATTTAGAAGATCAAAAGTATTACAGGATTTCCATCTGTATGAACAATAATACCCCTCTTCATCTACCCAAAATTCAGCTGCAGAAATGTTATTTATTATTGTTTCAACAAAATATTACTTGTTGCAAATTTTTGAAGTATATCCAAATTTTGTCCAAAATTAAATACCAATCCAATATTTTAATTCTTAGGCAGAAAAACTGAAAACATGGGGTTGTAATAACCAATTTGCAATTATTGATAAGATATATTTTAACAGCAATTAACCAAGGGTCTAAGAGGCAAGTACCACATATTATTTCTTAGTTAGGCCTGGGCATGATGTTGGAAGAAAACAGAAATTTAATTTTTTAAACCATCATTTTTCAACTGAATAGAAGGAACTGCTTTGAAAACTTTTTGAACAGAAATTATTGTGTGTATCAGGGGGGAGGGGGAGGCTGTCTCCTCTTGAATTCTTTAATTCTCACTCTGAAGTTTGAATTTTTGTCAAAATTCTTTCAGAACATTTACTGGAACACAGGGGCAATTGAATTGTAAAAAGAAGGTTTTTCAAAGCACATTTTTTTGGCTAAATGAGCAAGGAGTTGAGGAAGGTATAGTTGTCCTTATCAGGCGTGTACCCACAAAGGGAGGGGGGATAAAAGGATTTTAGACCCCCTCCCCTTCAGAAAAAATTATATTCTGTTTTTAGATCTTATTTAGTCTGCTTGGTTTTATCATCCATCCCTCCTGAAAATTGCATTCAAAGACCTAAATAAAACTTTAAGTAATGTCTTAAAATACACCTTTTTCTATGGAATTTTTAAAGTTTTCTGTTGATTGCCCAGGACCCTGGCCAGAATCCCCCTCCCCCTAATAATTTTCTGAGTGCGCCACTGGCACTTATACGCAGAATAATTTAAATTTGTTTAATGTTTTAAAATTGCTTCTGACTTTTAGTTGAAAAATGTTTTTATTTGTTTAGCTACAATTAATGAAATGATATAGTTTTATGAACATGATGCTCTTGCTAATGCAGAAAATCAATCAACAGTTCAATGCTCTCTGTCTGATTTTTGATGGGCAGCAAAGCTTATAGACAAACGTTTTTTTAAAGGTAATACAAAAAAGTATATTAAGTAAAGTTACATAAGTATTAAAACTAAAAAAGTGAAAAAAAAACACAAAACAAAAGCTTACTTATGAAAAATAAGAATAGAATTCCTAGCATTCAGTTCTATTGAGCAATGCTGAAGTGTTGGACATAAGCTATTGAACAATTTTGATATTTTTTTTTTTAACTTGGTAACCAACACCAATATATTTAGTGTTTTCAGATTTATTATAACAAATTCTAAATTCTTATAAAAGTAAAGCACTTTCGAAGTAATTTGTTCAAACTAAAACATTAAAACCAAGATTAAGAAAATTAAATAAGAATTTCTATTGCTGAGTGATATTAAGAAAGACAGAAAGTGTTGAATGTTACTGAGTAATACTGATATTTCAGGTTAAATTCTAGATACTAAAAACCTATATATTTTTCCAACTCTGCTCTATTTCCTCATAATTACTTTACAGTATCTTATTTCCAGTGGGCATACCCCCCCCCCCCCTACGGGCACCCATGCATACTATGTGTCTTGAGAAGATCATTCTTGATTAATTTACCTGGTAAAAGCTGTATTGGTCAAGAGAAAGTATTTTTCTTAATAAGAAGATGTACTACAATGTCAGCAGTCACAATCTATCTTTTTTTGTTTTTTTTTTTACCCCCATCAAGGTTAGACTCAGGGGTCTTGAGTTTTGGGCTTCAGTATGGTCACCTTTGTTGAATATTGGGATAAAATGGGTCAGCTTCCTGTCTGTAGGCACCTTTTTCCAGTCAAGTAATAATTAGAATATACTAGATAGTGGTAGTGCAATTTCTTCAGCAAACTCCTTCAGTAGTCTTTGTTCAAATTACCCCAACTGACGGACTTTTTGACATCTAGCAACTCAAGTCACCTTTGGATGACTAGAGAAGAGAATTGAATAGGTTGTGCCAAACTAGGGTATTTAGGATGAGTAAAAACATAACAGAGTAAAAAACAAGGATTTAAGGATTAGACAGTCCCTCAACATCATACAGAATAATTTCTGTTCAAATAGGTTTCAAAGCTGTTCCTTACTTTCAATTGAAAAATAGTTTTTTAAAACATAATTTCTGATTGTTTTGAACATCATATCAAGGCCTAACTAAGAAATAACATGGGGTACTGGCCCCTTGGTTAATTGCTGTTAGAATGTATCTTACCATTAATTGTAAATTGATTAGTAAACTACCACCTATTTTTCGGTTTTTCTGCCTAACAATTAAAATATTGGATAACTATTTAATTTTGAACAAAATCTGAATATGTTTAAAAAATTTGCAACAAATAGTATTTTTGTTAAATAAGTCATTATTAGTATTTCTACAGCATAATTTGGGACAGATGAAGAGGGGTATCATTGTTCATATGGATAAAATCCTGTGAGACTTTGATCTTCTACATGGCTGAAGCCATTAAAACCTCTACAATAGGATTCCCTGATCAATAAATACATTACCTACCTATACTTAAAAACACAGAAATATTTCATATTAACAGAAGAGAATTATTAGCATTTAAAATTGTCAAAACTTTCTATATTTATCTGCAGGCTCATGGAGAGTAAGCAGTTTGGGTATCAACATGTGCTCTTTTAGAATCTGTTCCTTCCATAACCAAACAATAACACACCCTCTCTCCTTCATTATAGCTGATACACAGTTATATATCAAAAAACGCAATTTAAAAAAAGTGAATCAACTTAGTAAACCCAGTGAACTTTTTAGTAAACCCTTAGTAAATTTTTTCTATAACCGGGAAACCTCAAATAGAGTTTATTGATGTTTATAAATTGATTAGCTTCTCGGAATTTAAAATTGATTGCAAATTGGTCCTCTTTGGGGTAAAGTCCTAGTTTGGTGCCCTTGTATGGCACAAGATCACACTTTCATGTTCCACAATCTTTATGGTCACTTAAATATGAACTTTAAATTTATATTCAATTGAACTCTTTCCCAATTTTATTGGACCCTTGGTTTGAAACTTTCACCCCTTGGAAAAAATCAACAAACATGCATCCACAATCTTAATTCTAGAAAAAAGCAAAATTCCACATTTTGTAGATTGGTGCTTAAACCTCTATAGAGGGGTTCTCTGATATGATGCATCTAATAAAGGGATTTTCACTAATACTGATTGCTTTTTGGGGGCTTTCCCCCCCCTTTTCATAAATCAGGCTTTTTTTTCAGATTCATAGTTTTTGGTTGATAACAATAAACTGAATGAATTTTATACATTTAAAATCAGAATAGAAAGCTAATTTTGCTGATGTGTCAAAAGTCATCATAATACTGTTTTTAATTTTGGTGAATATTGGCCCAAGCTATTCTTCATTTACAATTTGTTATCATGAAATATTTGAAAAGATTCTCATTTAATTATTATTATTTTTTTATTTGAACCCATTCAATTTACTCAGTTGAATTAGACTATCAAAATAAACAGGGTCAATTTGACAGATGGCCTTCTAGTTTAAATTTGGTTTTTCTTTTGCTATTCTGTAATATTTTCAAATTTTCCAAAGATATAAGAGATTTCAGTTCAGGGGGAAGAATTGTCCAGTGATGAAAGAGGCATATTTTACATGGTCATTATAAAATAAAAACAAGGTATCTATGAATCTTGAATATCTCTACTCCTTCTGTAGCCTATTCCAAGAATTTGCTATAATTTTGGAAAGCTTTAAATCTTTCTGCAATTTTGGTTTGATTCTGATTTTCTTTCACTCTATGTTTTGGATATCTGGGTCTGGTGCTTGTGTTTTTTCACTGGTGAACATCATCATTGTTGTTTTCTTTTCTGAAAGGATAATTTCTTTCTTTATTTGCTGCTTTTTTAGCATATGTCTGAATTTCTTCTTTCTGGCCACATTCAACTGTAACAGCTAAGTCATCTGCATATAGGTATGTCTTGGCTCTTTGAAGGTTCTCTGCATTGAGATCACTTATGTATAGTGCAAATAACAAGACACTCAGGACTCCTCCTTGGGCGACCCCACTTTCCAGATTCATTCCAGTTGACAATGTCCTTTTTATTCTTACTGAAAAAGTTCTGCTGGTTATCCACTCCTGAAGCCACATACTGTACCTTCTATCTAGTTACAGTTCTTGAATTTTTTCCTTAAGCTTTCAAATATTTACTTTATCAAATACTGGTTTAGCATCAAAAAAATATTCCACAAGTGTGTCTTTTCTCCAAGAAGCCTTTTTTTTACATGATGCTCAAGCTTTATTAGGGTGTGAAGTGGTGTTCTGACCTTCACAGAACCCATATTGTTCAATTTGAATATTCTCTTTCAGAGCCTTCATAATCTTTACTTTTATTGCCCTTTCAAGTAATTTAGCAAGGCATGATAGTAGAGAGATTGGTCTGTAAGAAGCAGGGTCTTTATGATCTTTTCCAGGTTTTAGGATTGGATGGATAACAACATTTTTCCATATTTGTGGCATAACTCCTTAATTTAAGGACTTGTTAAATAGTTCTAAAATTATCTGCATGGTCTCAATGGGAAGAGCTTTTAACATATTATTGTGGACTCTGTCATTTCCTAATGCACCTGAATTAAACTCAGATATTGCTCTTTTGATATCCCTTAAGTTAAGCAGAGGTTCTTTTTTATTGCTACTGCAGTGCTTATGATTGTCAGAGTAGCTTTATTAGGGTTATCAGTTCTTTGTCTTCTGTTTCATTTGGATGTATTTTCAAATTCATCAACTAAGATCTCTGCTTTTTCTGCATCCCCAAAGACTTGTTGTCTATCCATTTAGAGAAGCTTTGGCTCAAAGACAAGTTTCTCTTTTTATGTATTTCTTAAAATTCCTCCACAAGCCTCTTGCAGGAATGTTTCCTCTGAATTTTTCATGCATTACCCAAGTCCAAGCTTTGTATCTCTTCTCTTTGTCAGTTAGTCAGAGCTGGGCTGTCAAATTATTTATCTCAGCTTTTAGTCTGCTCACAGAAATGTTTCTATTTGCAGGTTTCCCACTTTTTTTCAGTTTATTTCCTAGGTCTAACCTCTTTTTTTATTGCTTCAAATTTGTCTGTCCATCCTGGGGTAGAAGTATAAGCCTTATTTTTCCTTCCTTAGCTATCTTTTATAGCTAGGTTTTTTTCCCAGCTTCCATCATTTTTTTTTTTGTGTGACTTCTTTAATAGACACTTCTTAAGGTAGTGCTTTTAGGTTGGGTAAGTTAAGTATTGATATTTCTTCTTTCCATTTACCAATTTTTTTGTCAGAGAATGACCATTTTTCTCTTGTTTCACAGGTAGAGGGCTATGGTCCAAACTCTATGTCAGTGAAAATGATGAAGTGGCAGTGTTGTTGTTCCCCCAGTTGTCTTATTTAGTGTAGTTGCAAGGTTTTTTTTAGTGTAGCAACAGCTATCTGTTCTTCTGGATCAATTGGTATCTCTATTAATTCTTTAGCTTTAGCATATTCAGTGTGGCTATTTCATAGAGTGTGATGAAGATTAAAATCTCCTATTATTATCTTTGGTTGTTAAATTTCTTTGAGTATCTTTCTAAACTGAGATTTGCTCCCTGTTCTATAATTATAATCATTGACTATGTTCAATAATAATAATTCAATAATATATTATTATAATAATTGACTTTGGTAAAATTCTAGTTAATTGACTTCTTGCTATCTCAGAAAGGGTTTAGGTTAGGAAAATGAAACTTTCATGGATAGGTCTACAGGCTAAAGTATGTCCTGGGAAGGTATTTTAAAGTACCCACCTCCACTCCTTTTCCATCTAGAGGGCCCTGACATTTGCCTACATGACAGGTCATACCTATTGAAATTTTGACAAAACAACATTTTACCTTAATTTTCAGTTACTAGTTGCTTTGGTAAAATTCTGGTTAATTGACTTCTTGCTATCTTGGAAAGGGTTTAGGTTAGGAAAATGAAACTTTCAGGGAAGGATCTACAGGCTAAAGTATGTCCTGGGAAGGTATTTTGAAGTACCCATCTCCACTCCTTCTCCCTCTAGAGGGCCCTGAAATGTGTCTACATGACAGGTCTATACCTATTGAAATTTTGACAAAACAACATTTTACCTTAATTTTTGATTACTAGTTGCTTTTTCTCTGCCTTTAGTTCTGAAAATGCAATTCCTGTTATTTGAGCAGAATTTTGAGCCATATCAATGTTTTTTCAAAATTTAGGAAATGTGTTTGCATATCTTTAAAACCTTATAAAATGGAATTGAGCAAAGTTATGAAGTTGAAAACAATTTTATTATACTTCAATTAAGCAGAAGATCTATTTTGCAAGGTTTCACTTTTATAACACACATATTTTTAAAGGTCATCAAAGGTCAGGGCCCTCTAGAGGGAGAAGGAGTGGGGGTATTTGCTTCAAAATACCTTCCCAGGACATAGCCTACTTTAGTCTGTAGATTCATCTCTGAAAATTTCATTTTCCTAACCTAAACCCTTTCTGAGATAGCAAGAAGTCAATTAACTAGAATTTTACCATTGCCTTTTCTCTGCCTTTAGTTCTGAAAAACACAATTACTGTTATTTGAGTAGAATTTTAAGCCATTTCAATGTTTTCTTTCAAAATTTATGAAATGTATTTTTTATATCTTTAAAACCTTATAAAATGGAATTGGGCAAAGTTATGAAGCTGAAAACAATTTTGTTGTACTTCAATTAAGCAAAAGATCAATTTTGCAAGGTTTCACTTTTATAACACACATATTTTTAAAGGTCATCAAAGGTCAGGGCCCTATAGAAGTAGAAGGAGTGGAGGTAGTTGCTTCAAAAATACCTTCCTGGGACACATTTTGGTCTGCAGATTCATCCCTGAAAGTTTCATTTTCCTAACCTAAACCCTTTCTGAGATAGCAAGAAGTCAATTAACTAGAATTTTACCCTGTTTTTCTTTATCATTTGCATTATTCCTAATCTTGTGGTACTCTAAGGGTCAATTTAAGGAACCTACCACAGTGTTGGACTTTATAGGCCTTTCTAGGTTTCAAATCTCTTCTGTTTCTTCACCTTATGCAGTGTTGTCGATCATGACTTGCGAAGTATTTTATCTAAAAAGCCACAGATTACATAAATTGAGCCGCTCATCTTTTTCAGTTGGGTAAACCTGTGCAGGAGAGTGCGAAAACAAACAAGAAGGGCCGTATTGGTACCGGCTGGATACTTGTCCTCAAACTGCTGGGGATATGCGATGCGGGTATCTTCACTTCCCACAGGTCCAATCCAGTAAATATTTAAAGACGGCGATTAATTTTTAATTTTGCGCTGCGTTTTCATTCACCCTGCGTTTTCATTGCGCTACATTTTCATACACGATGCATTTTCATTCACGCTGTGATCTATTTTACGCAAGCCACAGAATAAAAAATAAAGAAAAATACCGACAAGAGCGTGAATCCAAATATGTGCGTGAAAAACATGGCTCCTAAACAAGACCGTAAACGGAAATTATCCAGTCCAAAAAAGTCTCTGGATTTCTGCGCAAGCTGCAAAGAAGGTCTTGAGCCAGAATCTAAAGCCGTATTATGCGATGGATGTGAAAAATGGCTGTGTATAGAATGCATAAACGTGTCCATCCCAGAGTATGAATTTTTGACAAAGATGTCAACAATTAGAAATATACATTGGTACTGTCCGGTCTGCAAGCACTCTGGTACATCAGCAGACCTTCCTTCATTAGCTGAAATCTCGAGCTTTATCCAAGGTCCCATGTGCTTTGGCTATCGCGGACATTGTTAAAGGAGTGGTAGAGGAGCTTAACATGTAAGGAACTGGTTGCGCGTTTCCAAATAGCTTTCAATGAAGCTTTTCAGTAGGGTGGTACTGCGGAAGTTGCTGCAGCCCGTCTTGCTGCCCATGTGCTTAAACATCGGCACAAGAGTTCCTTTCTTCCAGTCTGATGGTATAACTTCAGTGCGCCAGATTATTCTGAACACCATCTACAGCCAGAGTATTATTGCAGAGCCCCTTGTTGTGAGTAGCTCAAAAGCAATGCCACAAGTGCCAGCTGGTTTATTTTTCTTAAGTTTCTTTACGGCCAATCTGGTCTCCTAAGGAGAAAATTCGTCATCGTCGAGGGCATTATGTCAAAGTGTTTCTTCCATAGACCAAGACATTTGGACTGATCGTATATGGTTTCTCCATTCACTGTTTTCAGGCTTGTGGACGCCATGGTGTGTTGGCCAGTCACCTCACGCAAAATCTTGAATGTTACTCCTATGTCTTTCTTTTGGGCAGCTTGCTCGAGCTCAGCGGCTTTCTCTTCAATGAAGTCTTTCTTTTCTTTGTAAAGCATAGATTTACGCTGTTTTTTGAGCTGTCTGTAGAGTGTGATATCTCCTCTTAGTCTCACTCGCTGTCTCTACTCGATCACTTCGAATATCTGGCTGCTAATCCACTCTCATTTTTTTGTGCTTCAAGCCCATAACTTCTGTAGCTGCCGTAAGCACATAAACCTTGAAAATGTTTCACGCTGACTCACTTTTTGAACACTGCTGGAGGGCAGCACCATACCGTATACCGCCTATGATATACCTACCATATACCGCCCATGAGCCGAGGGATCTTGCTTCAATCGAGAGGTGCCTATCTTCTCGGAGGAAGAGGAGTTGCTCTTGTTAGCCCTCAGTCGGAGTTTGATCCTTGCAGAAACAAGACGATGGTCGGTATGTTGAGCTTGGAACCTCTGTATAAGCGGCAGTTTTGGACAGACGAAAGCAGGCGTCGTTGGTGATGTAGTTACGCATTTTTTTTGTCTTGCCGTCATTGCTTTACCATGTGTGCATCGCAATGTCTCTTCTCACGAACCAAGTATTTGTGACTGATAGGGCGTGGGTGATGCAGCAATTCAGCAGTCACTCACCATTATCATTCAGAGTGTCAGTGAGCATAGGTCCGACAGCCGCATTATACAGGCAAGAGCTGTTAGCCACACCAGTGTTAAAACCTCTTAGGACTGTGGGGTAGTCATGTGGTGGAACGGAGGAGAGCTTAAAGGACAGCAACGCATAGAAGTCGTCCTTATCTTCATCTTTGGCCTGGTTTGTCGGTACCTAGCAGGTAAGAACAGTTACCTTCCGTGCTTGCCGTCAATTCTCGCTCCAAGTAGACGCGATGAGATAGGTATGAATAACAGTAGGGCTTTCCGGCAGATGTTGTTGAGAACAAAGCCAACTCCCCCTCTTCTTTGGGTTCCACCAGACCAGTGTCCGTCTTTCTCCAATATCTTTGTCACCGCTTCCCGTAAGGTGCGTTTCTGCTATTCTTGTGATAGTCACTTTATGTCTTTTCAGTTCGTTTGCTAAAAGAAGCTTGGAACCAGGCTGGTTCAATGTCAGGACATTCCAGGTGGCAACATTAGTGACGTCTTTGTCAGCGATGATCAACAGGCAACAGGGTACGTCCTTCGACAGGTCTGGGTCAATTTGGAAAAGTAGGTGGGGCATCCGAGGCTGTATTTCCAGTTCCATTCATAGCAATGAATTCCAGGAGGAGGGCTGGTAACCCAACCGTCCCTAGGTGCATTTAGTTCTTCGGTGGCTAGTCGGATATCCAGAGGCTTATGAAGTCAGCTCTGAATGCGCAAAGAATGCATGAGAGCGGACCTCGGACATGCACCAATACCTCCAAGAACAAAGAACAAAGCAAATAGGAACAAACTAGAAACCCATGGAAGAGAATATACTCTTTCAGGTCTTGGGGGTAAGATTTTAATCACAGTTTAGCTAGTTGGCAACTATTCCTATCTTTTTCCGATTCTTACTCACGTCAAGCATTCTTGCACTGTTCATTGGGATGCAAGGAGGATAATATTTACTGACAGCTGCTGTTTCGAGAGACTACGAGATATATTGTTTCAACAAATTACCAAGTAGTAACGGAATCGCTACCCGAAAACTAGCTTGGCCTCAAATTGGGGAAAACAAAAACCCGAGTAATTGCTGGAGCCTAAGAAACCGTTTTCTAGTTAATACATTGCAAAGCAACACTCCTATATTATTTCCGATTAAAATTAATGTTTGTTTCATAATGCTGCATGGAAATATTGAAAAATTTCCCACGTATAACTTCAACCGCTTTTTTCTCGGAGGAACCAATTGGTTCCTTCACATTTTTTCTTAGTCGAAAAGGCAAGTTAATTTAAAAAAAGTTCTTGTAGCAAATTCCTTAGTTAGACATCAAAAAAGTTATTTCAATTCTTGATTAAATGTTTACCCTGAATATCTATGATACAATATAGCCTAGCTAAAGAGACTCCCCCCTTCAATAGAATCGCTAGAGTCTATGGTTTGAAATAATGTTGACATTTTCATTTTCAGTTAGTTTTAACTTATGCCAGCTATGGTTATAAAATGTATCAAAAATGCTATAATTTTATTGAGTAAATTTGTATCTAGAAAAAACACACAAGGACTACCTAGAAAACCATGAAAGATAATTCTCCAATTGTTTCTTTTTGGGCCTTATGGGCTAAATTTTCGAGGCACAGATTAGCTAATTGGCAACTTTTCCATGTCTTTTTCCAATTATCACTCATGGCAATTATTAATGCACTAATCATTGAAAAATAAGGAGGATGCACTTTGCCAACAGTTTCTATTACTAGCTTGTTCACCTGTGAGTCCAAGCAACTTTGGTCCTTGATTTTACATAGAAGTCCAGTGGACATTGTCCATCATGAGCCAGCCCAAAATTAATCCGATTATTCATCCCTTGGCTCTATGACGATATACTTAATTTCTGCCCTAGAAACATAATTTTTTTACAATCCTAAAAATGGCATATGCCAGATTTGCCCCTCACTCAGACTATCTGTCATGGTTTATTTCTCCAATTAGCCATAACTTGATGCCAAAAATCAACGGACTTAGTCTCGACCGTCGGCTTTTAAGCTCGTTGGACCAACGTTCCATGTCTGCATTTCTAGCATTTTCTGTTCTAAAAAGTTATAATCGGATATAGGCCAAGCCTATGAGGCTTATAAATGATTTTTTTAGCGAAAGGGTTTTCAGCTACCAAATGAATCGAAAATGAAATTTATAGACACTAAAGCCTTGTCTTGACTCACATCATTCATGATTGGCTCTCCAGTCAAAGATGGTCCTCCTGCTGGCAGATTATGTGATGTCAATCAAGACGACGCTTAACTGCTTTCATCTGATAAAAATTATCCTAAAACTTGAAAGGAAGATCATGAGATTCTAGTCCAGACGTTTTGACCTAGGAAATTTTCAATGAAAGAATTTAATAATGTTTAATTACTAATTGACAAAATAATTCATAACTTCGGTCATTAGGACGGTGGAATTCCAGTCGACCAGGTAAATCAATCGAACAATGCTCAAATTAAATCAACCTTATTTGCTGTTCAACAGCAACAGAGATAAAATGCTTGCTAAATCATGACAAATTCATTGAAATTCAGAGTAAAATGCTCTTTGGCTTGAAAAATTAGTACTGATGAGTTTTGAATATCACATTTTCACCACTAATGAAAAGCAAAGAAGAATTGAAAAGGTATGTCATGTTTTTGCCAGTTTTCTTTCTAGGCTAGCCTGCTCAGGATTTAGCTAATGTTCAAATTGTGAGCTAAATAGCTCTACTGCTTATAATAACCACTCATATTAGGGTTTAGCTATATTCTAGAGTGAGCTAGAATCAACAATAGGCTGGTTCATTTTTTTTAATGCTTCAAAGTTTAGCCATGGCCAGTCAATCATGTCTAGAAGGATAACTTCAGGAATATTGTGGGTTAACTTAAACTTGCCCAGAGAACCAACTGAAGAGAATGAAATATGTTAAGAAAACAATTTTTTCTTCATAGCCTAGTATGCAGAATAATCACAGATAACACTTTTTGCATGCAGTCTTACTATAGCCTAATTTACCCATAACCCCTCTAGTGTGCAAATATATAGCCCAGAGTATAGCTAGTCTGCATGTAAATGTGTAAACCTTTGTTATGCTGCATATCATGAAGTAAGAATTGTTTCCTTTTCCATAAAATTGACAAAGAATTAGGCTATAAGGATATTTATTTATTATTAATACTAAATAAAGTAAGCTTTAATCAAGTTTGTCTGCTAAATGTAATAAAAAAAAGTGACTTCTTGCTATCTCAGAAAGGGGTTAGGTTAGGAAAATGAAACTTTTAGGGATGGTTCTACAGGCTAAAGTATATCCTGGGAAGGTATTTTAAAGTACCCACCTCTACTCCTTCTCCTTCTAGAGGGCCAACTACATGACAGGTCTTACCTATTGAAGTTTTGACAAAACAACATTTTATCTTAATTTTCAGTTACCAGTTTCTTTTTCTCTGCCTTTAGTTCTGAAAATATAATTCCTGTTATTTGAGTAAAATTCTGAGACATATCAACATTTTTTTTTCAAAATTTAAGAAATGTATTTGCATATCTTTAAAACCTTATAAATTGGGATTAAGCAAAGTCTTGAAGCTGAAAACTATTTTGTTGTACTTCATTCAAGCAGAAGATATATTTTGCAAGGTTTTACTTTTATAACACACATATTTCTAAAGGTCATCAAAGGTCAGGACCCTCTAGAGGGAGAAGGAGTAGAGGTGGGTACTATACCATCCCAAGATGTACTTTAGCCTGTATACCCATCTCTGAAAGCTCATTTTCCTAATCAACCCCTTTCCTAGATAGCAAGAAGTTACTAAGCTAGAATTTTGCCAAAAAAAGATAAGAGGATGTTGATAACATAATACACATATATATGAAAAATAACACACTATGAAAGCACAGAGATCACAAAACAACTAATACAAAATACAAAACAAAAAACTCAATACAGATTATGATAAGACCTAGTATAGAAATATGTAGATGCCAAACTACCTATATTTCACTCCAAAAATACAGTAAGCTATAATCCTGTTATAACAGATATATCAACAACTACAACAAATGTTAACAAATAATATTATAAAGGATTTAAAAATGATTTACCTTAAATTACATGTCCAGCAAGATAAGGTTACTTTGAAAATGTGTTTCTGCTAGTTTTGTTTTGAGTGCATTTATAGGCTATTATCTGTTAGAAATGTTTTAGGTAGAAGATAATTCCATGGCTTCCAGACCCAGCTATTAAATCAATGTTGGCCTATTTTCCTTTGAAAGTAAAGGATATAATTTATGAGAATGATAATGGGTCCTATTGTCATCATTGAATATGAAGAACTGGGATATACTTATATTATCAATGCCTTTGATTGTATAGAATGTGCTAATAATGTCTACACTATCCCTTTGAAATCAAATGCTTGGTAATCCTAGCCTATGCAGTCTATTTTCAATCAGCAAATGTTTCAAATATGGTATAAGCTTAGTTGGTCTTTGCTGTATTTTTTCAACCCTTGTTCTGTCTTTTTTATTCAATGGATACTGACAACCAATATTTGAGTATAGGTTGAACTGTTGGTCTATAAATGGCAATGAATGAATAGAAACTAAACTTACAAAAAGTACATTTGAGACATAATAGTTGATAGTTTGCCTAATGTGTTACTTGAGTTACTTCAGAAACATGCCTGTCAAACATAAGACTAGAATCAAAATGAACACCAAGGTCATGGATATTTTCAATAGGTAAAATAGAATGACCAGCAAGATGATAATGGTAACTTTGAGCTACTCCACAAAAGTAATGGATGATAATTTCCAACCTGATTTTCCTGCTGCTGGTTTTTGGTTAAGCTCCTCTTTCAGAGCTTTATACTTTTTCTTTTGAGCTAGCTCCAGTTTTGTGCAATTGTGCAAAAAATTATAATATGGGTATGATGATTTTATGCTGTTAAGATTGCCACTCAAGAAAAAAGGAAGCAGTATCACATTATATGGGGCTATGGAAAAAGAGTTTGATTTAACAATTTTTGTTATTCAATCTTCCCAAACAAACTGGAAATGAGCATCTGACAGGGCAGTTCTGCAAAATTACTTCATTCAGGAGGTTCAAGTCCACCTCATTTTCACTCTTCTTAGTAGTACAGTTCAGATCTTCTTGAAGTTCAAATGCAACAAAAATTTTCTGCTTCATGACCTAATCTTCCAGTATATCATTGGATGTTTCTTTGCTATTTATTTAATCTTTTGACTTTTTACTAAGGTTATCAAACTTAACGCAGTGTAGTAGTGTGCTTCTCTACATCCTCAACAGAACATTTGACAGAATCTTCTGTTTCTAGCTTTGTTAATTGATCACTTATTGGTTTCAGTAGTTTTTCAAATTTATTTTGAAGCTTTGTTTTGATTGTTGAAAATGAAGACCTAATTTTGCTCTTTATTATGTCTTTTATCTCACTAGGTGTTATTCCTTGGGTTCCAGAACCCTTTTGCTTACAGATAGGACAATGCCAGATTGACCCAAGACAACATGTCATCTTGGTAAACAAATCATACTCTGACTTTGGTATTTCAATGCATAACCATGCATCACACATATCACATGCAAGGGCACAGCCATCATCCTTTAGCCCTATTAAATAGAAAAAACAAGTTTTTTTAAATGAAAGTAAGGAGCAACATTAAAACTTAAAATGAACAAAAATTACTCTATATATGAAAGGGGCTTTTCCTCCTCAATGCCCCACTCTTTACGCTAAAGTTGACTCTTTCTCTTACCTCTACTTTTTAAAACAGTAAGAAACTTTAGCATAAAGAGCAGGGCGTTGAGGAAGAAAAGCCCCTTTAATATACAGAGTAATTTCTGTTTGTTTTAAATTTTTATGTTGCTCCTTACTTTCATTTAAAAAAACTTGTTTTTTTTTGTTTAATTTCTGGAAGTTTTTCAATTAATGCATGTTTTGATCTTGGCTCTTGGCACATAAGTAATTAAAACAAAATTTGCATATTAATTAATTGTAATTATTGGGAGACTTTGAGAAAAAAGGAGTGAAGGAGGAGGCCCAGTTCCCCTCCAATTTTTTGATTACTTAAAAAGGCAAGTAGAACTTTTATTATTTTTTACAAACGTTTTCATTGATAAAAATTATACATAACTTACAAATTAACTTACATAACAAACTTCTATATCTGTATGCTTTATTGTGTATATGAGGGGGTTCAACCCTTGTTGATACCTTGCTCTTTACACTAAAGCTTAAATGTCCCAATTCCTTAAGAATGACCTCTGAATCACAAAGGCCATAGAATAAATAGTAGAAATTACTAAAAAAATACTTTAGCATAAAGAGCGAGTTATAATGAGGAGGTAAACCCCTCATATGCATTATAATTTTTGTTTGTTAAGTTTTAATGCTGCTCCTTACTTTCAGTAGAAAAAACTTTTCATATTTATTTTTACATTGTTTATTCAAATAATACAAGAAAATCCTGCACCCCTTCATTGAAATTCTCTTCCCCCATGAAAAGTTCCTCCATGGAAATATCCTCCCACGTAACCCCCCCTAAACCAAACAAAATACCCCTGAAAACGTCTGTACATTTCCCAGTAACCATTACTATATGTAAACACAGGTCAAAGTTTGTAACTTGCAGCCCCTCCCACAGGGACTGCAGGGGAGAAAGTTGTCTCTAAAGATACAGTTATTAGGTTTTTTGACTATGGTGAAAAAATGGCTATCTCAGAATTTTGATCTGTTGACTTTTGGGAAAAAATTAGCATGGGAGGGGGCCTAGGTGCCCTCCAATTTTTTTGGTCACTTAAAAAGGGCACTAGAACTTTTCATTTCCATTAGAATGAGCCCTCTCGAGACATTCTAGGACCACTCAGTTGATACAATCACCCTGGAAAAAAAAACAAATAAACACACATCCATGATCTGTCTTCTGGCAAAAAATGCGAAATTCCACATTTTTGTAGATAGGATCTTGAAACTTCTACAATAAGGTTCTCTGATACGCTGAATCTGATGGTGTGATTTTCATTAAGATTGTATGACTTTTAGGGGGTATTTCCCCCTATTTTCTAAAATGAGGCAAATTTTCTCAGGCTCGTAACTTTTGATGGGTATAACTGATCTTGATGAAACTTATATATTGAAAATAAGCATTATAATGCCATTCTTTTGATGCAACTATTGGTATCAAAATTCCATTTTTTAGAATTTTGGTTACTATTGAGCCTTGTCACTCCTTACTACACTTCATTACCATGAACTGTTTGATATCACATGCTTTGCAGATCTTTTCTTGGTGATTCTCTCTGATGCTTGCTGCTCATTTCCAATTCACACCAGACTACTACAGTGCTTTTTGAGTGTATGACAACAATGCTCACACATAGAATTCAAAATTTGTTCCAAACATCCTTCCAGGGGAATAAAATAATTAGTGTCAGTATAGGTAGCACTAAACATAAGCAAAATGGGCCCAAGAAATTGCTGACGCCTTGAATTAGTTGTTTATGTCAATACTCACACCCCTAGACACTGCTCTGTTCCCAACCCCACCACATTATGTAATTAATACTAAAGCATCTCCAATAATAATGGATAAGGCTGAGCTTGAATCTCAGCTTAAAAAGTTTAATCCAAATAAGTCTGTTGCACCAGATGACATTCATCCTCGAGTCTTAAAAGAAGTCCATGCTCAATTAGTGCTGCTACTCTGAAGGCTCTTCAAAAAGTCTATTGATGCCAAAATGGAAAGTTGCCCAAATCTGGTCAAAACACAAAGCAGAAAACAGGACCAAAGCTACCAATCATTGGTCAATTACTTCTGCTTTTAGAAAAATCCTTGAAGGCATTATAAATACTGCTATTCTTAAACATTTGGTCACAAATAACCTTCTATTAAAACAACAATATGGATTCTGACCAGGTATATCTGTTGAAACAAATCTGATTGACTCATACAATCACATAACTGAGCTCCTTGACCAAGGTCTCCCATTAGATGTGATTCTGCTTTTCTTTGCTGAAGCCTGTCATCAAAGGTTCCAGTTGACACTGAAGGCAATTAGTATGGAAGAGGGTGTAGTCAGCTGGATAATGTCTTTCCTGAAGGAAAGAAAGCAGTGGGTCAAAGTCTTTGATTATGGTACTAGAGTTTTCTACTCTGAAATAGCAGATGTGTTAAGTGGATTGCCCCAAGGAACTGTCTTGGGGCCTATACTCTTTAATAGCTACATTAACAATGCCACAAGAAACATTAACAATAAACTTAGCCTGTATGCTGATGACTTGAAACTCATTGTGTCTATTGAAACACAGCAGGGAGTGGCCTCATTACAGTCAGACAGCTTTTGCAAATTGGCCAACATATAGAGGCTTGAGTTTAATGTTGAAAAGTGCAAGGTCATCCATATTGAAGGAAGTAACCCATGATGACAATTTTCAATTTCATTAAATGAAATTTAAATTTTGGAAAGGGGTTAGGTTTAGAAAATAAAACTTTAAGTAATAAATCCAGAGCCAAAAGCTTACCCAAGGAATGTTTTGCCAAGCTACTATGTTTACCCCCTTTCTGATTTCTAAGACTTAGAAATTTGCCTACTTGACAGGCCTATGCCTTTCAGAATTTTGACATAACAACTTTATACCTTAATTTTCAGTGTTTTTTTTCTCTGGTGTTAGTTTTGAAAATGAAATTCCTATTATTTGAGTTGCATTTTAAGCCATATTAATGTTTTTTTTTCTCTAAATTTCGGAAAATTATTTATAGTTTTTTAAACCTCATAGAATGGGATTGAACAAAATTGTGAAGCTGAAAATACTTTGTTTTGGCAGATGATCTATCTTGCAAGGTTTCACTTATATGACACAAAGATATTTAAAGATCAATGCCCTCTAGAGGGAGAAAGAATAGAGGTAGGTCAATGCCCTCTAGAGGGAGAAAGAGTAGAGGTAGGTACTTCAAAATATCTTTCCAGGACATAGTTGAGTCTGTGGATCTATCCCTGAAAGTTTCATTTTCCTAACCTAACCCCTTTTCAAGATAGAAAAAATAGCTTGTCCAGAATTTTACCAAAAATTCAAACTTTAGCATAAGTAAGGGACTGAGAAGGGGGTGCAACCTCTTGAATATGGGATAATTTCTGTTCATTTCAAGTTTTAATGTTGCTCATTTCTTTTAGTTGAATCAACTTTTTTTTATTTGTAAACAATTTTTTCATCATGCCATGCTACTCTCAAAGTTGCAATATTTACCTATGGTTTCCTTTATATTCAATATGTAGATCACTTGACAATAAATTTTTCATTTTTTATTAAATAATTGAACTCTGAATAAGTTATTTTCCAAATTTTAAAAGTACCCCTCCTCTGTCTGTCAAAAATTTTCTCCCCATGGAAAATTCTCTATATCTAATAGTGATTGCTACATATTTGTAAGTAATTATAAAGGGCTGAATTAATTACTTTAGCTCTTTTCACAAAGACTAGGGGGGGGGGTCATGTCATCCCCAGAAGAATTTGGGTCTTTCAACTATGTTTGACCAAACAGCCATTTCAAACTTTGATTGGATCTATTTGGGATAAAAAGGCGTTTGGAAGAGGCACCTTGCTGTCCAATCTTTTTGGCCACTTAAAATGGAGTACAGAACAAACAGGAATTACAATAAATAGCCAAGTCAAACTTAAGACAAGCAAACTACTACACACAGGACAAACACAAACAGGACACCCAATAGTTGGCTTTAACACAGGACAAACACAAACAGGACACCCAATAGTTGGCTTTAAAACAGGACTGTGGAGTCACAGTTTGAGTTTTAGTAAATTTTTGCTGAATGGAGTTGGAATTTGTAGAATGAAAATCTCTGATGTCAGAGTCTGATAAAACTTTTAACATAACTGACCCCACAGCCCTGATCAATGAAAAGTGTCATTCAATAAGTAACAAGACAAATTGTTGTAAATCAGAAACTTGTTCTTAAATCAATATAATAATTTCAGTGTGTCAAGTTTCTCATCAGCTGTTTGAGAGTATCTGGTAATCTTAACTGCAGATGCATGTAGTTAATAATGACAAGTCTGCTTGAGCATTGCGCCACAGAAGAACAATACTCAGTGATTAGATTTTTAGTGGCAAAAGGTATCAAAGGTAGTGAAATCCAAGAAATAAATGTTGAAAGTGTACAGGAATAATTGTTTGAATAGTTAAAATGTTTACAATTGATAGAACAGTTTAAAAGTGGCCATCTAAGTGTTTGTGATGAACAGTGAATTGGATGACTAATTGAAGCTGCAGCTTTCTCCATTGAACATTGGATTAACATGCAAAGTCAGGACAACAGGGCAATTACTGCTAAAGAGATAGCCGAAGAAGTGTATGCAAGTGGGATGGAACTGTCACATAAAACATTCAGAGTAAGCTGCAGTGCAAGATAACTTGAACAAGCTGGGCTCCAAGACAACCAATGGATACCTATAAAGAAAGTCGGCTTCAAATCAGTCAACAGCTGAAAGAACAAACTTTATTTAAAAAATAAAAAATTTCAGTAGAATTGTAACATATGATGAAACATGGATACACCATTTTGAATCAAAGTCTAAGCAACAAGCCTTGAGTGGAAGCATACAGGTTCTCTCACTTGAAAAAAAAGTCAAGACTCAGGCCTTTGAACCATCAAGCTTAATGAACCATCAACAGCCAGTATTAAAGAAATATACTCACAAACAACATAGTGACTTCCATTAGAATGAAACATTGTGGACTCTTGATTAAAGATATAATTTTGATTCATGACAATATGCACCAACATGTGGTACTGCTAGCTTAAGAAACACAGCAAAACTAGGTTGGGAAATCCTTACACATCCCCACTTCAGCCATGACCTTGCTGTTCATTAAAGACAATGAACTAAGGGTATGAATGTTGCTGGGTATTATGTTGAAAAATACTTGTAGCTTGATCTGTATTAAATAAATCCTTTCTGAGCTATAACAGTTTGTCTCATCACCTATTGAATGACCCTCATATATTAAACTTTTAATCTATATTTCATTTGTTCTTTTTAGTAATCTTGGTCGTTATCATAATTTTCTTTCTTCTTTGTTCATGTTATGGAAGATTTAAACACACAGTTCAAAATAAAAATTGCTTTCAATAAAGTGCAAAGTACATTCTGGTCTTTAGAAGGCAGTATTTAGCCATGCTCCTGTTTGTGGTAGGTTCTGTTTGTTTCATGATTTACTTCATTATTTATTATAATTTCTGTCTATTTTGGGTTTTATTTATTTATTGATAGTGATTTATGTTTGGTTTATGCTTGAATTACTGTTGGATTTATTTCTGCTCATCTTAAGGCTAATTTAGCTCTTTGATTTTCTTTGAAGAACTTCATTTGTGAATAAAAGTTGATAAGTAATTTGTTATAGAAATGGGAAGGCAAAGGGATCATTTATTCCTACTCTATGTCTGAGTATGAATATTCCACATTTGAATTTGGATGATTAATGTATTATTTGAACACTCAAATTCAAATAAATAACTCTGGATAATCTCACAATATAAAGAAAGGCGTTAGGCAGATAAATACATGAACATTTAATGGGGAGTGTGTGGGTAGAATCTAATTTGGAGAAGTATGGGGGCAAAGCTTATTGAAAGTGCAGAAATAAACAAAAAATATTGGAAATATGGGGATATTTTTCTATATACAAGCAATTGTAATTTAGAATAAAATTTGAATTAAATGGCACTAGTACTTACGACAAAACAAGAAAAAAAAAAACTTGAGACTATAAGTTATTAAATGCTGACATATAAAGAGGAACAAACAAATTGGTGAAATGATTTGTATTGTGAGCCGGCAATTCTAGTCTCACTTTGATAGCTGACCTTGTGTTCATTTTTTTCCTTATAACTTGTGGTAGTATCTCTATGTTTTTATTGCTAAGAAGAAATTGACCAAATTTACAGATCAACCAAAAAGTCGTTCATGAAGGGACAGTAGTTGTAGGATAGATAAAGCTGATTCAATTTTACAAATGCATCTGAAGGAATAACTTTGAATGCTCTTTTTTGTAATGACTCGAGTTGATTGCTTAAGTTACTTTTATTGTTAACTTGAGGGCCCCATATAGGGTAAGCATACTCAAGAATTGGTCGATGTATGTGAGATAAGCCATCTTAAGTTGGGATACTTTTAGCAATTGTATCAACATGAGTATTAAACATGCAGTCAACGCTTTATGTGATACCAAGAATTGCAGCCAAAGATACACTAGAATACAATGGTGTCCCTCTTAAGAGGATTAAAATGAATGATTTTTGTTTTTCCTTTGTTGATTTGAAGGAATTTGATAGTACAATAGTCTTTAAAGTTGTTCATTATTGCGTCACTGAATTGGGGAACTGTCTTAGGGTTTTTAATGAAATATTTAAGAAGAACTGACAAGTGTCTACATACTTAAACCTGTCCTCAAACTCAGAAAGGACAATGTTTATAACTGCTAAAAACAACAGTACTGCAAGTTTCATGCCTTGTGGAGCACCAAATGTGAGCTCAGCCCACATGGAGACTCAGTCCCTGTCTCCAGTGAAAAGCCTGTAGACGCACTGGAAACAGTCTTGCAAAAAATTGATCACTAAAAGGAGAATATGCTTGTGCCTACCCATTGCGTGTAAATTTGTCACAGCTATAAAATGACAAATAAGATCAAAGGCTTTTCAGTAATCCACTAGGAGAAGATTGACAGTCACACTTCCATTGTCAAGCAAATCAACAATAAGGTTATACATTCTCACTCAGTAAACAGCTGTGTTGCTTCTTTTCAAGCATGTGTACTGATATGGGTTAAGAGAAGGAGAAACCTGTGACATCAGCTCACAGTATAGAAACGTTTCTACCACCTTAGATAGGTTTTGGGCTATTGAGATAGGTTTGAGTTGGTTGCAAAATTTGGGGCCCTTCACTTTGGGTATGACACGAATGTATTTTCTCTCCCAAGCACTAGGGAACACTTGCTCTTGTAAACACTGTTTAATAATGAAGGAGAGTCTCTCTCGGGGTAATAGACCAAAGCAACTATCAAACACAAGAGTCTTCTTAATGAATATGTTAGTTTACATTCCATCCACAATATCTTGGGGTGAAGTCACAATTTTGATGGTAGATCATCCCAAAAATAAAGTCCTACAATGCCTCCACAATGATTTAGGCTATGGTTGCAACAAGCATTAAAGCAGCCAGTGCAGCCTTCAATGCTTGCTGACTCAGAAGTGATGTCCCAGCATTCGCTTATTGTTGTGATAGAGGCATCGTTCTGCTTGATTACAACTTTTAGTTCAGTGATTTTTGTTAAAGGAATGCACTTTAAACATGAAGCTATTTGGCAGCCTTTGTTTAGCGGAAAAATACTGAGATGTAGAGCAGGTGGTGTTTGGTCACAGTCGCTAATCACAACCAATTTGCTATAACAAGGAGTCACCACAGGCGACATCTCATGAGCTGGAAAGCAATGCACTGGTACTAGGCAACTTGGTCTACATGGCAAGGCAACTTAGTCTTGGTCCTAGTTGAAATTAACAGTGGTATCTTCATCCCCTTTTTGAGTCTACCTCCACGTTTCCTGTGGTGAGAGTGTTTGATAGAGGCTGTTGCTATGGTAAAGCCATCTCGTGGCGCTTTTATAATTCAAATTCGAGTAACCTACAAAATGTAGATGGTGCCACCACCAAGCGAGGTGAATAATGTTCAAATAGGGTGATCTTCTTGTATTTAACTTGCATGACCATAGCACTAAGCAAAGTTAGGAATTCTAAGTCTTTGGTTACTTGTACTTTCACTGCAGGAAAATTGGAAAAAAACAGCACAAAACAAGCCAAATTGAAATGATGAGGGTCAGCTATTTCATAGCATTCACAGCTCCATCCTATCATTTCACATGTGTTCTTAACTGCCATGCAAGTCAAGAACGCATGGCAAAAGAGGTTACATGTCCCCCTCCTAACAGCACTTTAGTTTCCATAGTGCAAGGAACAATGCAATTTTTCTTTTTAGACCTAGACGCCCATGAAATTTGCCTCACCTCTGTCCAATATGACCCAGGAATGAATGCCCTACTGTAAGTTTGATGTAACAAAATCTGATGTGCTTTAAATATAGCATTCAAGGAATGAAAAGACTTATTTAAGACTTATTTATTCATGTTTGTAACAAACAATAAAATTTTCTATTCAAATGCTATGAAAAACATTTAACCAATAACATGTCTGGTATTACCAGTTGTCTATGTATATTGCACTCTGAAGAAATTTCAAACAAAGGCACTTGTCACAATTTAGTGAGAAGAGCGGGGGCTTCATGGGGTGACAGTCCCCAATACACGGGGTAATTTGTTTTTGTTTTCAGTGTTTATGCCTCTCTTTATTTTCATTTGGAAAAATCGTTTGATTTTTATTTATTTTGCTACAGAGATGATTTTCACTTTAAATATTTTGGTGGGTTTCCCTGGAAGGGCCTCAAAGCTTGATTTGCTAGGATGGTGAACCAAGAGCTGTAATTTTACTTTTAGCTTATTGAAGCCAATAGGCACAAATAGCTAATATTCAAGCAACATTTCAATAATAATTTCTACTCCCATGTAAGGGTTGAAGCTCCTTTAAATTAGTTTAACAATGAGTTCCAAGGGCCTGTCTGGGCCATGATGTTATCCCCATAGCAGATGAATGTATGTTGAGGCCTTTCATCAGATTCATGTCCCTAAGTTCTTTTTTGTAAATGTTTCCAACACATCTGGGTTTTAATGAATTACTCATCAAGAAGCAAGTTATTGAAACAAGATGAGATTTTTTCAACATGAAAAAATTTGAAAGTTATTTACTTGAGAATATATTTCGAATAAATTATATTGTTTATTAAGAAAATTATTATCTGTCAAAACAAAACTAAAATATTTTCTGGAATTGTTCTATGGAAAGTGCAATGGTGGAATTTTTTGGACTCAACACAAAAAAGATTCAGTTTTTCATGATTCGTAATATGTACTAAATTGACAAAACGAAAAAACAGTAGAGAAGGGAGAAACGAGGATAATACGAGCCAGTGAAAACGTGGACTATAGTGTAAATATTTTGGTCTAGATCTCCACTTGACTGCCTTCAGTCAATGATAATGAAATAAAAATTACTAATAAAAATCGAAGGATAGCCTAATATAAAAAATCAAACCTTAAAACAAACAAAGAACTAAAATATGAAAAAAAAATTTTTTTCGTTTTGTCACAATTAGCCAGTGTGGTCTCAGAAATTATTTATGTACTAAATTCAAAAGAATAAGAGAAACTTGCCCATGTTTTCATGCATCAAAATTTCTCAGAAGAATCTACAAACTTTATCTCTCTTTTTTTCCTTTTGTTCATCCTTTTTTGTTCATCCTTTTTTGTTCATCGACAGAATGGCTTTTAGTTGTAAAAAGGGCTTAGAAAATAATTAATTTTTTCTTTGCCCAACAATTTTTTGGTTAATTCTTTCTTTATCTTTATGCAAAAGAAATTTTCTATTATTATGTGATCTTCATTCATAGTTTTTAATTAATCAGTAACTTGTCTATATTCAAATAAAACATTATCTATTGCATTTTCTTTTTTCAGAGATATTGCTCGGTTAAAAAATGACCTGAGCAGTATAGCTCTAAGTGATGAAGTACTCATTGCCAAGATAGAAGATCTCCAAGAATGCTATGGTTGCCTATTATTACAAGATTTGGATCAGTCACTTGATGATAAAATTGAACTTGACCTGTGGAACTATTGCTTTAAGGGACCTATTTCAAAATTTCAATCTAAGATGTCTAACCGAAAGGTAAGAAAGCTTATTTACTTTGTTTTAGAAGGTATTGAAAAAGTCACGATATTAAAATAAAAAGTTTTGACCTCATTTTGGGAAAATGTAATATGTAGTGCACACACCTATATGGAAGGAAGGGCGGGGGATTGTGTTGTCTGAAGGACTCTGTTGTTTCTCCTGAGAAAGAAATAGTGTTGACAAGACAAGTTTTTCCAATTTGTACCTCACTATCTCAGACCACTACATTCAAGAGGCAGTGTTCTAAATATTCATTATTAGCTTTGCACAGTTAGTGCAGAACCAGAGGAGATATGAGCCACGAAAATTAGGGATTAGAAAGAGAATGCTTGAATTTTTGGCAAGTAGTGTCTGCTGGAATCCTGTTAGAAACATAAGAATGAGTTTCATGGGGTGATGGAGAGAGCCTGGCAGATGTCATTAATGAGAACCCTCAAAAACAAAATGAGAAATATCTTGCGATAAATCTTTTGGTTGCACAATCATGTGTTATGGCAGCATTTGCAATCTTGTCATCAGTGGGTTCCCAACCATGCCAATGTGCCTTTGGATGTAGTGGTGACTTGTTGGTGTTTCATGGGAAAGTGAGCTGAATAATATGATAAAAAGTATGAGAAACATGAGTGTCCAATTTGTTTGAGAAGCTACATGCTAGGAATTCAAGAGGGAATTGAGAGCCAGATTAAAGATGGTAATCCTATGATTTTTAGGATAAATTTGAGGTATGTTCAAAAGCTGTAAAAGACTTCAAAGTTTCAAAAGTCAGAATTCCTGGAACTATTCAACTCTGAACCTGCTAGCACCTGGACTATAAAGGCAAGCACTGTATAGCTTTTAGGGCAGTCTCCTTGACTCTGGGTACTTATTTACCAAATATGAAGCAAATCTAGGGGGTAGAATTATTATCCATTGATAAGTGATGTAAATGCTAATAGTCAGAAAATTAAATATAGTACTAACCCTTGCGATTTAAAATTATTGTTGATGAGTCACTGAGTTTTATTGGTTGTATTGCATTGATGAGTAGAATGTTTGATGAGTAGAATAGAAACTTAAGAATGTTTTTGTTATTAGAAAGTTGAGGCTATTTGCTTTGCAATATTTTAATAATGTTGTATTTCCATGTTGTATGTATGCTATTGTTTGTCTTGGTTAGCACATTTTGTAAGTCACCTTGTTCCTACTTAGAATATACAGAAAATGTCTTAGATTTTGATAGTGGCAGCTGGAAGTTGTCAGTAAAGCGTTGTTACTCTGAATTTGGGACATTTTCTTGTGAATTTGTAAATTCTATAATACTTTATTTAAGTATAATCATCATTGTGAATTTTGCTTCTTTTTTCAATGCTCTCTACATGTGTGTCTCTTCACAATTGTGAAGCTCGAAAACCATTGGTTAACAGTTGGTTACTCAAAGACCATTAGTTGTAACTACTTGATTGAGATTTAATATAATACATTTGGTGCCTATAGTTTGGGAAGGCTTGGTCAATGAGTCAAGATCGTGTAATGTTCTATAGGAATTCCGTAATTCACTGTAGTAGTATTGTTTTGAAGTTTGGTGTGTTTTTCTTAGCCATTTAAGCTGTTAATTTTTTTCTCACATGGCTGACAGTATGTTTGTATAGATATAGTGTTAATTTCTTAGGTAGTTTGGGTGGCTCAAGCTGGTAATTCAACTTCTTTTTGTATTCTTATTCTTTCTCATATTTTAATCCTTATTTTGCTTTATTTCTTTTCATTAATGTTGTTAGTATGTGTAGTCCCTTACAAGCTGTAGCCTCGGAGAATTGTCATTAATGCATTTTTGTTTAAAGTGAATAAACCTCATACCTAATTAATCTTGCGAACAAAATGGGCCTATGACCAGTAGGAAAAAGGAGAATAATTAAACAAATGTTTCGCTTGTATCAAACAAGCCGTCATCAGGGCGGAGAAGGAAGATTTTAAGACAAAGCTGCATAAAAAAAAAGAGAAAATTTAAAATCAAGGAAGAAAAAGGGAAACAATCAAACCAGATCTACACAATTGCTACTCCATTATACAAACCCACTCCACTCCTCTGAACGACAACATAGGAGCAACTGAACAACTGTTGCTCAGAAGAATTACTTTTATTGTTTGTTCTACTTCTTTGTTTTGTTTTGTCGACTAGCAGTTGTTTATATTTGGTTTGATTTTATTTATTTTTTGCTTTTCTTATACAGCTTTGTTTTGAATTCTTTCTTCTCTATGTTGAGGATGCCCTATTTGATATTTCTTCTTTGTTTCGTCATGGTAAACTAGTTTGGCTTTAGATCTTTGTTTATTAATTCAATGTAAACCAATCTTTATACTTGTCTTCCTCCACCTCTATCAGGTAAAACCTTGCAGCACAAAGGATTAACATGCAGCAAAGAAATCCTCTTAGCAAAGGATTTATGTTTTTCAGAAGTCTTTGCAGGTAATAGAATTATTGAGTAATGTTTAACATAAAGGAACACACTGGAGTGTTGAATAGTTTATGGTTGTAACAAAATCATTCCTGAGTTTCCTCTACCCAAGGAAAATGTTAAGCATCCCGTATAATATCCAGTCAAGTAAACTGGTGCAACGCTTTAGTTGTATATCTGGCACATAATCAGGGAAAATATGCCATTGATTTTCTAATGGCAGATATTTGAATCCAACTTTCAATGTCAGATCATGTCTTATCTTTAAGGTTGGTAGATCTAACGCCCCGAGGCTGTCTTCATAAGTGACATTCTGGGCTCCGAGAAAAAATTAGCACAGTCGCTTTTGGATACCCTCGAGCTTACCAATTTGACAAAAGGTGAGGCCAGGGTGCCAAACCTGGCAAGTGTATGTATTCCACATTTGGTCTGGTGTTAATTGCAAAACATAAATTTTAGTTGCTTGGGGGGAATCGCGAATCAACGTAATCTGGCTGACGACCATAACAACAAGGCATATTTCTGAACTATTGGATTTGACGGGAAAATGCTATTTCAGTTCGCTGTCAAGCGCAACACTAATGATTTTAACCTTTTCCTGAACAGTGAGGCTAATTTCTACAAGAGACGGCAATTGACGTCTTATTATGACATTTATTACAACAATTTTAGATTGGTTTACAATTTGTTTATGATCGTGTAAGTCACTCGTCAATGTAGGAAATACCTGCGAGGACGAAGGTTGTGTTAACTGGGACGAAATAATTTTTAGTGTCAGACTAGACAATTCGTCTGCGAACTTGTAACAATTCAGCTTTTTAAATTGATTGAACCGATATTCTATGTTCTTGGCTCTTCCCACTTGTCTTGTCAGAAGTGATTGAAGGCTGAATACCTTAACTCCCTTTAAAATCTAGCCCTTTTCAAGTACCATTATGTATTCTTCAAAAATTTCTTGTTTATAATTAGCTTTTGATCTTACTTTCTAGGATCCGAAATACAGAGAACTGAAGTCAAGATATCAGCATATACTAGAGTTATCAATGGGGTTTTACCTTAGTCTACTTGAATCCTTAAAAGAGCAAAATGACCTGGCATTTCCAGAACAGAAAAAGTAAGTTTTTTTTTATAAGACTTAATTGAATTCAACCAAATATGTTTATGCTGAGAATTTCATATTTATCTATATATACCTTGTTTATCTGTATATTGTTTTACCTTTGTTGTTAAAATATCTTCTTTTTTTTTCAAGTTGTCGGTGGCAGTGTATTGCAGTTGAGTGGCCGAGTGCTCTGTATTTTGGAACACACTGTGCTTTTGAGTCCTAATAGCTGTATTTTTTGTATAGCTTCTAATATGGTTAGTTGAACAACATCCTTTTTTTGGGGTTGGGGGGGGGTCTTTAAAGTGCGGGAGAAACTTAGACTTAACTCTAGACTATTGTTTAATTGTTATTGTTTCTTCTTTTTTTTTCGTTTATAAGAAAGGTGATCAAAATGGGCCATTTACTTGATTTCCTTAGGAAGCAAGTTACTTACCATGGTGCTACTCATTAGACTAAGAGATGGTATAGGTAAGGTCCAAAAGAGGAACAGTATGGTTTTAGGACAGAGAGAGAATGTGCCGACCAACTTTTTACAGTTAGATTAATGATTGAGAAGTGTCATCAATGTCGATTATCAGCCCTCTTTTTTTCTGAGTTTTATAGATAATGAACAGACATTCAATTCAGCTAATAGATGAGCTTACAGGAGTCTCTTTTTGTATGGCATTTGAGAAAAGTATGCTATAGTGATTAATGCTGTACATGATAATACTGTTGCTGTGATTAAGGTAGGAAGTGAGGTCACTAGTTAGTTTGGCTTACAGTCAGAAGTTAAGCAGGGCTGTATCTTATCCATATTTAAATAGATTATTTTGGTGGACTTTTTCCTAAGCAACACAGCAAAAGCTATGGGAGGAAGGCATGGTATTAAATAAAAAGGTAACTTCAGATTATACAAATGCCTTACATTATACAAATAATTTGAGCTTCCTGTATGAAAATGTTAATGGAATTAATACTAAGAAGACAAATTTGCTTAATTTATGGATAAATATGGATGTTGTAATGATGCTAGGCAACAAGTAGATTGACCAAGTGGATGGTTTTACTTAAGATCAGTAAGGATGTTGGATGCAGTGAAGATATAAAAAGAAGAGTAGCCAACTTTTTGTTATCAATTTTTATTTGTAGTTTGAAAAAAGGTGGGAAAGATTAGTCTTCGAACTAAGATACTATGACCAAGTACTTAATATGTTGAGGAAAAGGTGGAAACAGGGCCGGGTTTAATACTTTGACGCTCCTAGGCTGAAGTGTTTTTGCCTCTTCATTTTTGCGAGACTTTTGGGAAATATCCTAAAATTTGGGGATAATGGAAGCATTGAACAGATTGCAACTCATGAGCCAAAATTTATTAGAGAGAGGAGTGATAGCGAACTCTTATCTACCCTTCTTGGGAGATAGCTGACAGTTTATAAGTGGCTACAGAATTCCTGTGTCGTTTTAAAATCACCTTTTGTTAAAAGACTGCGTGGTTGTGGAGTGAACATGGCACTTTGACGATAAATCACACCAATCCAGTTTTTTTTCTACGAAATAAATTACTCAGTGCTAATTTATTCCGTCCCCTGGCATTGGGTGTACCTAAACCGGGGCCTAGTGGGCCTATTGATAAATCCAGGCCTGCATATAAGATGTTTTTCAGAGGAATTATCTAAGGGTAGTTTTAGGTACTTGTTTGAATGACCGCATATTAACGAATGTGTTTCACGAAAAATCCACCTCGATCCCGCTTCTTAGGCCAATAAAAAAAATGTAAATACGGCTGGTAATATTTAGGGGCAAACCAAAGGAAAGGGTTAAAGGAAATTGGAACTTTCAAGGAAGGACTGAAGCCTTAATTAAGTAGGGTGAAAGAGGAGTGTCCTCAAATGTGTTGGCCTCAGGCAGCTTGTTCCTGCGACCGGTTGCTCGTTCGTTATTTCTAGGTCCAGAAATTTTTTATATGCTAATCATTGCTTGGTTATATCCCCTTCTTCTTATAACGAAATGACTACACCATCATCAAAAATTGCCAATGAATACAAGCTCTTCACAATAGTAGCTCAAATATAAGTGGCTGGCAAAGGCTCCAAGTAAATGCTGGCATTTGAGACTTTCTCCTTATGCCCTGTCTTGTTTCTTAGAAACTTCTTGTTCTAACAGCTAATCATTGTTAACAGTCATTAGCATAGAATTCCAAGTAGTTCTCTAGTGTTTTTTCTCTACTAAGCCTTGGTATTTGATGTTTTTACAAACTCGTTTTATTGTATTCAAATACTCATGTTGACGATTTTTCCTGCAAAGTAAGTCCATGTAGTGTTTGTGGAATAAAACTTATTTCAATGAAGTAAAGCATTAGCGGAATGTATACCTCTGTTGCTAAGTTTTCATTGTTTTTCTTTTTTCTTTTTTTTTCTCTTTATCTTTTCTAGAATTGTGCTAAATCACGCTCTATGATAATGTTGGCTGTACCCTCGTGATGTTCTTTTGTTTTTCTGATCTATTTATGCTAGGAAAAATACGCTGAATTATATTTTGTATAAATTTCTGTGTATATTTTTTCAACTGGAAAATTTGTTTCTGATACGACTAAAGTGGAACATGTAACAGAATTGCCAGAATTGTTTGCTATGCTGTCCTCAAAGCCTCAAAGTCGTTTGATCGGCATACATCTTTCTGCATTCACAGGTGGGACACAGGGACACAACTACAATGGCGCGTAACGACTTACGCGCGCGGGGGGGCTTGGGGGGGGGGCCGAAGCGCCCACACCAACTAGGTGTTGGGGTGGCGCTTCGCGCCACCCCAACAGCTAGTATATATATATATATATATATATATATATATATATATATATATATATATATATATATATATATATATATATATATATATATATATATATATATATATATATATATATATGCTTTTTATTTGTTTTAGGGACGGAAGTAAGTTCATAATTTTAAAGAAACAAAGAATACCAGCCATTAACGAGCCTTCAAGAAGTTCACTTTTATATCTGACCCAACATGTTTACATTCACTTGGGAGATCTCGCCCGATATCGACGTTTTCTAGAAGAAGCGGAAGCATATTACAAGCAAGCTGTTGGTGTAGAGCCATCTAACGGCCATGCCTATAATCAACTAGCGCTATTAGAGGCAGCAGGTGGAATCCAACTGTCTGTTGTTTTCTATTATGTGCGAAGTGTTTGTGTCAAACATCCCTTTCCACCTGGAATGGCTAATTTGGAAAAGGTCTATTCAAAACTCATGGAGGGAGAGTAAGTTTTTTTCTAAAGGATTCAGTATTTCTCTTCTCTAAAATTAATGTAATATGTATAAAAAGCAACAAATTGAATTTTGATTTTACCAGATTAGGTGGTAGATACTTTTGTATATTGAAGCATGAATATGCAGAAATGGAAAGGTAGTGGCATCCTAGATACCACCAATCAGTATAGTTTGGCTAATGTACCTGTACATATTGCTGAATTGAGAGGGGGACTTATCCCTAAGATTAGTCTAAGGGGCTTTCCCTGGGAAATTCAAGCCTAAACATACGCTGAAATTACCCAAATAAAAATTGGTTATGCAAACCTATAAGGCTGATAATATTATTTCGTGCATATAAAACAAAGCAAAAAATGTACACAACGAGTTTCAATTTTCGATAGCTGATCTAAAGGGGTGTCTAGATTAATTCTTGTCTAGCTTAAAATTCTTTAGTAGATATTCTCCTTTTCATTTGCCTTGGAGTCTTACCATAGACATTTGATGTTTCTTCTTTTTTTTCTTTTTTTTTTCTTTTCTTTTTTTTTTTTGTACGTCTCGACAAGCAAAAAGAAACAAGCCCGAAACTATTTGAGTACAAAAACATGGAGGACTTTACTATAGGCAGATACTCTACTGGTCCATTCATAGATTACTCACATTAATGAGATTCCAAGCTAAAAAAAAAATCTTTTCAAGTAAAATGTTCTTGTGTTGTCTAATATCCCAGTGTATAGCTACTTGTCTTTATGAGCAAGTGTTATTAAAGAATTTTATGCTTAAATTAATTTGATTTACTACCAGGAATAATTCTTCTTTTAAATTTGAAACAACGGGGTAGCATATTATATACGTGGTGAAGAAAATAATCGGCTTGCTTAAGCAGGTAACAGTGTGAAGGGTTGTTACATGGCAGCACGGCTCCTACCTCCGGGCACATGTTTTTGTGCATTGAGCTTTTTGGTGATCGTACGAAGCAATCATGCTAGTTATGTGTAACTTTTGTCAGTAAAATATCCTTTACGTATGTAAGAGCTCACCAATTAGATCTTTTTGGGAGGGAGGGGGGGGGGGAGAATCTGATTATGTTTTGTTCGTTTATGTAATAAAACTAAAAAAAAAATGTGATCTTTTCAGGCCTATGCAATTTTAATATACGAGAAATAACATGTGATTTTGGGACTTTAATCCTGGAGCAGGGTCACCCGTAGTTGTTTCCAAACAAATAGTCAATATGTTTCCAAACATATATATATATATATATATATATATATATATATATATATATATATATATATATATATATATATATATATATATATATATATATATATATATATATATATATATATATAAATATATACACTGGTGTAGCTCCACAATTTTTATTTCGGAGGGATGGTTAAGAGGATCTGGGTAGTCAGGAGGCATAAGATACTTGTGAAAACTTGTGAAAAGTACAAACCTAAATATCTATTCAGTATGTCTGAAAAATTGTTTAATAATGGGCACTGAGCACACAATGGAAAAAAATACAGGTGGATCGTACCTGCCCTAGATGTCCTGTAGCACATTTTTCTTCAAGCAATAGTGAAAAAGTTACTATTTAGTAAAGATGCTATTCGGTTAAATCTAAAACATTACGCAATACATAATAAACAATACACACACATCAAACAAACATAAAATTAATTAGCAGGCTCAGTTTTTAATCAGGGTGTTAGCAGCAAGTTCCTGCATACGACAGAAGTGAAGCGTAAACAAGTACTTTTTGGTGGGTGATGGCGAATTTCATATAAGCTCGGCTTTTTTTGATAGCTTTACTGCTTATATTAAAATGCTTATTCGCCTTCAATTTTGATCAACTCTCACACTCAGCAAAGGAGACTAAATCTCGCAATGGAACTGTTCTCTATTCCAACAGCCTCGTGCATCACGTCCTCCAATTGATCAGTGATCGCGTCATTCGGTTGATTAATTATCGCATCATTGCATGCGATTTGAAAATGGTGTTGTAGCAAAGTAAAAATTATCCGCTTTGAATTGCCATTGTCGAAAACTTTAAAAGGAAAATTACAACCCCAATCATGAACAACAAATAAAATCACTTTTTTGCATGGGTAGTACCAAAATGTCCTCATTTTTCTCGTAATTTTTTTAGGTCGCTAATTTTTTTTTGGGGTCATTCGATTGGTCGCTGTCAGACCACTGGAATATCATAGAGAGCTGTTTAAGGGTTCATTATTATCGTTATATCTTATCGTTCTTCATAAATTTTATTCGATAAAGCCGTCATAAAGTGTCATATGATACCTAAAAGCGCAATTTGGGTGACATTTCTGGAATGGAAAGGCTGGGCTGGGCGCATGGACATCTTAGAAAGCTAATTATTGATTAATTTATAAATTAATTGTCATATTTAATCGCTTTAAATTATACTTTCGGTTGTTTTTCCATTTTTTGAATGAAAATAAAAAAAGGGTCTTGTCAAATGAAAATTTGCACGGACAAATTTCCCGCGGAAGATTCTCCGCCCCTGCTGAAACTCTCCTTGAAAAATTCTCCCCCACCTGAAAATTTTCCTCACATTTAAAATAACGGTCCTTTGTTTAAAAGTATTCGACAAATAAAAATAATTCGGAATAAACAAACGTTAAATTACAAATTATTAACTTAGGGCATTGTTTGATAAAGAATTTCTAGAAAATCTGTGTTATTCTTGACAGTATTGCGGCAGAAACCTTTCATTAATTAAAACCGGCCAGGGGTGCGAATCGAAGAAAAAATTGACACCTAGTATTTGAAAATTACCTTCCTCTTTGTAACTTTTTAACTATGTCTAGGAAAACTACCTAAGTTTTATCTTGTGGGAATCAAGGTATGGGGGGAGGGTATACATGTTCGGAGAGGGGGAAAGGGAGTGCACTGAATATCGTTTTTATGTGTAAGTTTTCTTCACCTAGCAAAGTTCGGTCCCATAGTACTTTATGTTAAAACTGATAACAATATAAAGAATATGGGTTGATGTGCATACAAACTTTCTAAATGTGAGAAAAAGATATATATTGTTCTAATTCACTTTATCCTGCTTACAGCAGATATTTCGTGCAGCGTGGTAATACAGAGATAAATATCCGTCAAGTAACGCCGTCATTGCTTGAAATACGGATACTTTAAGTAATAATTCTTAGTAAATTTATGTCAATTCTTTTAGTGGAGCGGGTTAAAAGAAATATATATTGAAAATTTAAAATAGCGAGATGTCAGCATGGTATTATGAATAGAGGTAATCTTGCATTAATGGGTTAGTATATGAATCTAAACCTAAAGAATAGGACGTTATCAGCCCTTATTAGGTGTTTCAATTACAAATAAGAGAATTTACAGCATTATTTGAGTAGCGATTGAACGTAAAGATTATAACAATTAAATTATTCCTGGAGCAAATTTCCTTCCGACTTCCCTGATCATACTGCCACCTATCTTATCTAACTAGTTATAATGCGAATATTATTGCAAAAAGCACTAAATCATATTTTCTTCTTCGTTTCATTCGGGAAACTATATTCACTCTGTGTGTACATTTTTTATTTTTCAATGATTCTTTTTCTTTTCTGTTTGCAGACGTAAAGGGTGTATTCATATCCACTTTCGAACGTTCTAAGATAATAAAATCTAGTCTTGAACTGATAGATTTAGGGAATAAAAGAACCTGATAAAAATAATTCAAACTGGGCAAACGTGGTAAAACAGGAAGTATAGAACAACTTCGCAATTTTCCCATTAACTAGGGTCATCTATTGTCTTGATGATAAGGTTCTATAGTGCGGAATCAGAAGTTTCAAAGGCGGTAACATATTAGAAAGTGTAATGGACACCTTTTTTTGTGTGTTTTTTTATAATAAAATGAGCATTGATTAATTGAAAAAAAATCTTTTGGAACTAAAGAGCAAGATTGAAACTTAAAATGAGCCACAGTTCTAAAGTTACTTCATAAATTATAGTTGTTTTTTTTTATCAAATTATTGGGAGAGTAGCTGCTCTCTTGGCCCCTGGTACAACGCCTTTGTATATATGTATCTACTTAATGTAGTTTTAACTGTGTATTTTTAATTTCAGTCCGAAGCTAAGTGGAAAGGCTCGTTTGAATGTATCTGACTTTGTGACGTGTTTCTTGACGTGCATGGCACATTTATACAGCATGATTGGGTTAAACAGGGTCGTTCCTTTGGGTCGTCTCCTGGGATCGTCTCTATCTGCCTTAGTTGCTGTTGAAGCATTTTCAGCTTGGAAGCTTGTTCAGGTATTTTGCGTGTCATATTTATCCTTAAACCTTTGGCATTACATCAAATGACCACATGTCCGCTTTCTTAATTTTGTATCAAAATTAAAAAAAAAAAAAATTGTACAATCAAAGTTTTCTCAGAAAGATTCAATCTTTGTCGCATGCTCTAACCTCTTTCGAACTGCCCAAATAATCACGATGAGACAGAAGGGAGAAGATTGAAATTCACTCGGTGGTCGCCACAAACTCTTTTGTCAAAACGATTATTTATTTCTAAGATTTATTCACTTTTTTTATGGCACTTGGTATTAACCAAGTGACATATAGCAGTCGCCAATTCTGTCGGTCTGTCTGTCGGTCCCGGTTTTGCTACTTTAGGCACTTCCAGGTAAGCTAGGACGATGAAATTTGGCAAGCGTATCAGGGACCGGACCAGATTAAATTAGAAATAGTCGTTTTCCCGATTTGACCATCTGGGGGGGAGTGGGGGCCCGGTTAATTCGGAAAAAATAGAAAAAATGAAGTATTTTTAACTTATCAGCGGGTGATTGGATCTTAATGAAATTTGATGTTTGGAATGATATTGTGTCTCAGAGCTCTTATTTTAAATCCCGACTGGGTCTGATGACATTGGGGGGAGTTGGAGGGGGAAAACCTAAAATCTTGGAAAACACTTAGAGTAGAGGGATCGGGATGAAACTTGATGGGAAAAATAAGCGCAAGTCCCAGATACATGATTGACATAATCGGAACTGATTTGCTCTCTTTGGGGTAGTTGGGGGGGGGGAGTTATTCTTAAAAATTAGAAAAATGAGGTATTTTCAACTTACGAACGGGTGATCGGATCTCAATGAAATTTGATGTTTAGAAGGATATCGTGTCTTAGAGCTCTTATTTTAAATTCCGATCGGATCTGGTGATGGGGGCGGGGAGTTGGGAGGGGGAAACCTAAAACTTGGAAAACACTTAGAGTGGAGGGATCGGGATGAAACATGGTGGGAAAAATAAACACAAGTCCTAGATAGATGATTGACATAATCGGAACGGATCCGCTCTCTTTTGGGTAGTTGGGGGCGGGGGTATTTCAGAAAAAAAAAATGAGGTATTTTTAACTTACGAACGGGTGATCGGATCTCAATGAAATTTGATATTTAGAAGGATATCGTGGCTCAGAGCTCTTATTTTAAACCCAACCGGATCTGGTGACATTGGGGGGGGGGGAGTTGGGAGGGAGAAACCTAAAAATTGGAAAACACTTAGAGTGGAGGGATCGGGATGAAACTTGGTGGAAAAAAACACGAGTCCTAGATACATGATTGACATAACCAGAACGGATCCGCTCTCTTTGGGGTAGTTGGGGGGGGGGGGTTAATTCTGAAAAATTAGAAAAAATGAGGTATTTTTAACTTACGAACGGGTGATTGGATCTCCATGAAATTTGATTTTTGGAAGGATATCGTGTCTCAAAGCTCTTATTTTAAATCCTGACCGGATCTGGTGACATTGGGGGAAGTTTGGGGTGGGGAGACCTAAAATGATGGGAAACGCTTAGATTGGAGGGATTGGGATGAAACTTGGTTGGAAAAATAAGCAGAAGTCTTGCATACGTGATTTACATAATTGGAACGGATCCGCTCAATTGCGGGGGGGGGGGGGGTAATTCTGAAAAATAAGAAAAATGACGTATTTTTAACTTACGAAGGAGTGATCGCATCTTCATGAAACTTCATATTTAGAAGGACCTCGTAACTCCGATATCTTATTTTAAATCTCAATCGGATCAAGCGTAATTGGGGGGGGGGGGGCAGTTGGGGGGACCGGAAATCTTAGAAAATACTTAAAGCGGTGAGATCAGGATGTAACTGGATGGGAAGAATAGAAACCTGTCTAAGATACGTGACTGACATAACTGGACCGGATCTGCTTTCTTTGGTGGAATTGGGGGGGGGGGGTTATTTTGAAAATTGAGGTATTTGTAACTTACGAAAGGGTGATCAGATCTTAATGAAATTTGATATTTAGAAGGATCTTGTGCTTTAAAGTTCTAATTTCAAATTCCGACCAGATCCTGTGACATCCGGGGGAGTTGGAGGGGGAACCGGAATTCTTGGAAAACATGAAAATTGGAGTATTTATATCTTACGAATAGATGATCGGATCATAATGAAATTTGATTTTTAGAAGGAATTCATGTCTCAGAGCTCTTATTTCAAATCCCGACCAGATCTTTTGACATTGTGGGGATTTGGAGGGGGAAATCTTGGAAAAACACTTGGAGTGTAGGAATCGGGATGAAGCTTGGTGGATAGAATAAACAAATGTCCTTGATACGTGATTGACAGAATCGTACTGGATTCGCTCTCTTTGGGGGAGTTGGGGGGAGGGGTTCAGTGATTTGGCGATTTCGGTGCTTCTGGACGTGCTAGGGCGATGAAAATTGGTAGGCGTGTCAGGGAGCTGCACAATTTGACTTGATAAAGTCGTTTTCCCAGATTCGACCATCTGGGGGGTAAAAGGGAGAGGAAAAATTAGAAAAAATTAGGTATTTATAACTTAGAGTGGGTGATCGGATCTTAATGAATTTTGATATTTAGAAGGACTTTGTGACTCAGAGCTCTTATTTTAAATCTTGACCGGCATTAAGCCTCTTATTTTCCTTTTTAAATCAATCTATTGATTCATAGAATTTTGTTAGAGCTCATACCATATGATCTCTTGGCTCTTAGCTCTTCTCGCCTCGTCACAAGTGCCATATGAGCTCTTAGCTCTTGTTTTCACTTGTAAGCCTCGAAAAGTTGGTGTATTGCCGTTTAGTACATTTTCGCTATGTGAACATTAGCTTTAGTGTTGGAATTAACCAGGTTCATTTCTTGTCCTAAAAGTTTGTAACAAGGAAAGACTTTCAAGAAGAAATTATTTAAATGCACTACAAACTTCGTTGAGAGTTGAGTTCAGCCCATAGCTGCGTTTAAAAAAAAACACCTGAAAATTATAGCTATTATGAGGGCTTGCCGGAGTTCTTATTAGCCTTTGACACCTCGTGTTTATTTTTTTTTCTTTGCAAATGTTTTTCTGTGTCATAGTTTCCTTTTCTGTTATAATGTCTTTTTGATCTTTTGTGAAAGCATAGGCCATTGAAGCCTTTTAGCGATTTTGTTTTATTCATTACTTCCAATACATCTATACCAGGTACGTGTTTTAAAAAGTATAGATTGCGTTTAAAGTACGAGGTGTGACACACGCACACAGACACACAAAGCAAGATTGACCCAGAAAAAGAAAGACGAAAGTGTTTTTGGCTGCGCCGCGTCGCACCCCCTTTCCTGTCACTCTAACGAAATTAGACTCAACTAGCGATAGCAGCTAGAAGTATTTTATTAGTAAGTTTCTGCGTGCAATTAAATCCTACCAGAGAACGTCTAGTGGAAGAGCTGGACAAAGAATCAATACCAAATTTTCAGTCCAACTAAAAAAATCGGCCACACGAACGTTTGAAATGTTAATTGATGCTTATGGCGGGCCATACTTCATCTAGAGCATATGTGCTCCTAACAAAGTGGCACAATTGATCGGAAGGAAGATAGTGCCGAAGATGATGAAAGTTGAGAGTACCGAAGGTCTGTGATTACTGGCTAAAACACCATTGATGTTCGTGAAGTTATGTAGAGATCAAGGATACAGTGCTTGTGCAGTGGTTGAGTTAGTTAATATCATCTCAGCAAGTCGTTCGGAGCATTTTAACTGAGAAATTGAATGTGAAGCAACTGTTTGTGAAGATTAAAAAACATAGAACTTTATGTTTAATCGTCCCAAATTGTGCCTTAAAGATGCATGTGTGTGTATGATCACACTAAAATGCGTCAGAAACGAGTCATATTTGTTGAAATCGGTTGTTGCTTGTGATGAAGTATGGAGTTCTACGTTGGACACTGAAAGGAAACCTCAGTCGATGTTGGAAGTGTAAATGACCACGAAGACCCTAAGAAGTATGCTTATCTAAGTCAAACTTTGAATCAATTTGATTTATCTTCTTTGAAATATTGGGATTTATAAGTATTGGCTAGATTCATCAGTTAGGCCATCAGTGGAAGCTATTCCTGACTAGAAATAGCTGAACCCATCCACCTCATTTTCCGGGTTAGGTTCCTTGTTACATTTTCCCCCAAAGTTAACTCTTATGTTGAGAGCTCATGTTTCTTCTCAGTTGAAGTTGTCCAGGAAAACAAAAACGGAGAAACACCCTATGGGCTTCCAAAGACTGAGTTCCAGAAAAGTTGCCAGCAACAGCTGCTTTGAATGAGGAAGTGTCTTTATACTGAAAGAATCTACTTTAAAGGTGATAACATTGTGGTGAGCAAATCCTATTAGTACACTAATTAATCAAAAAAGTGATTTTCGAATCATGTTTTTGTCAAAACCTTGTAAATGTATGTTGTAAAAACATAACACAGTCGGTCACTTGATCTAATACTGTCAGTTAAGGTTCAGTGGATGGCTAATGGAATAAACGTGATGACCCTAGTGTAAACACAGTTTTTTGACGGTTAAATAAGAATGTCAATGAATTCTGCGTTTTTGAAAATCGCATATAAATTAGATATTTTCATGGCGGTTAGGGTAAATAGTTCCTCCTAGATCACTTATGGCGCATTTTTGAGTATCCATGGATGTTTCGTAGGAATCTGTTTAACCAACGAGCCCCCATCCTTGTTGGCTGTGCAGAAGCTGGTATTTGACCCCGTGACCTGAATTGTCACGTAGAAATCACCCATCTCCGCCACTTCATGTTGGTTAGGTTTGGTTCGACCTTAGTAAGTAGTAAGTAAGTAAGTAGTAAGACGGCACTAGACCTTTAAGGTCCAAACCGGCGGTGCTGATCTCTGTTTCATGGCCCTTCAGCCAGGAAGTGCAATGGGGGGGCTGGGGGCCAATCATCCTGTGCTTTCACACACCCTTCCTGTTTACTTTCCCCAGATTTCCCAGGTACCCATTTAGAGCTGGGTTGACTCTGGCTGAGCTTACAGAGTCACGCCACTGACCCCCGTCCCAAACTAAATAACTGGGCACAACTGGGATTAAACACGTGCCCCTTGGACAAAGAACTCCAACACCAGCGTGCCAACCACTCAGCCAGGACTGCTTCTTAATGGTGCGACCTTAAGTGGACTGTTGATCTATTTATAAATGGTTTGTTCACCTAGCTCTTAATAACTTTCCTAGGCTATGTCATATGTTTACGTCGTATTCAGAGTAGATTGGTAAAGCAGTAAACAAAGATGTATTGTATCAAGAGTGCTGAGTCTTTCGAAAAAACTGCAGCTTTTTTAGTTGCCAACAAACAGACTAAACACAGCGTTAGTCCTATAATTGACCCTTGGTTTCTGAAGACTAGCGAAAAAACGGACCAACAGAAATTAGTCTGCCGGTCAAGCGAAACTTAAGCTTAAAGAACGCGCTTTCTCTTACACAAAAATATGATACTGTCGATGGAAGAATTAAATTTGTCAGAGAACCAAATAATTTACGAATAACTATTAATAAAGAACGAAAAATCGACCTAGAATATAGCATAGAATGCTGAGAACTCAAAAGGATTGTGCATGGATACTCTGTTGAGTGCTTTATTAGGAAACCAAATTGGAAATCGTGCAAAAAACAGCAACTTAAGTCTGGAAAAGTAATGATACGAGAAAGCTTAGCCTTCTCAAAATTTTCTTAAAAACTGAAAATATGGATAATGTTACATGGGAGCCGCCAAGAAATTTCCCAACAGAGGAGGGAGGGTAAAGTTAAAATGTTGTTTGCCAAGATTGAACTATTTCTCAATTTGCCCTTGTTAAGCATTTTCTAAATTTCATTTTGTTTCCCGGGGAAGGGTGCATTCTTCCCCCCGGTTGGCGTCTAATGGGTGCCGACTAATTGGTCAGCACCCATGGAGCTCTATTTTGATACAACGAAGGTTTTACTTTTGCTTTTGTATGTTTTAATTGTTTTTAAGTAAGATGAAGTGTCGTTGAGCTTTTTGGGTCATTTTCTTTTTTCTCTTTTCTTTTATTCACATGATACTCCGTTTTTCATGTGTATTACAACGGATTATGTGCTTAATTTGTTTTTTTTTAAGATTTTATTTCTTCTTACAGATCTCTGTTATTCTGTTGCACACTCTTCACCATTCATCATATCAGATGGGAGCTGCGTCAAACGACAATAGTTTGGTTGCTTTGGACGAACAGAAAAGCTATGAGCAGGGGCTGGACATTTTTGCCATGACGCTCAATGGCCTATTATTAGCAGCTTATACGCTTTCTCCTGGACAAAATCTTTTAGAGTTCCCGGGACTTCCTGCAGGTATGTTTGTAACATTTAATCTGAAGGAATGTATATTATTGATTCCAAAGCTATTATATCCAGCAAGTCGTGGTGTGATTCAGGTGATCTGATTTATTCCACAAATTCTCGTGAAACTTTTATCTCTGAGCTCAAGTCTAGTGATCTTCCGATATGAAATTGAGTCTAAACTTGTGGTCAATGGGTAGTAAAAATCCATTTTATGGATTTCTTTTCAACCACTTTTGATGTAAATATCTGTTTAGATAACTTCGAAGACCACACTGCCTTTCCATGACGAAAGTATAACAGTTCAAAATAGGGATGAAACCTTGTAATCGACAGTGAACAAATATAAAAATTTTAACTGGATATTTCGAACACATATACAGTGTTCATCATCAGCAGTAAAACTAAGTTTACTGCTCGATTTTTACTATACGATAAGTTACGAGTTTTACTGCTGATGATGAACACTGTATGTGTGTTCGAAATATCCAGTAAAAACTGTTCACTGTCGATTAAAAGTTTTCATCCCTATTTTGAACTGTTATACTTTCGTAAATATCTGTTGATCCAAGAATCCCTCTTGAATGGCATTTCTGGTCTAAAGATATTGGCTTCAAGAAACTTTCTTCCCTGAATGGTTCCATTCAGAATTGTGAATTTTCTTGCTCTCTGGAACGATTTGAAAATCACCTTATGTAGTTTCTCTTTCAATTATTTGTCTATTAATGCCTTGTGCCAGTTTAGAGAGATTTCCAGTACGATGCACAAGGTCTTCTTCCTATGTTCTTTGAATTACCATCCTGGCGTAGCTAGGTCTGGCAAAACGTTGTTTAGGTGGCGTTGTTTTAAATGCCTGGGATCTTAATAGATATTTGGTGTGTTTTTTTTTTTGTATCTTTGTGCTTGGTAAGCCGTCTACTCGTCTCCAAATTACGCTGGTTCCTTTATTCCCTTTATAAGCTGTGGTTTAGAGCCACTTTGTGTAGTTTTTAGTCTGTCCCTTAAGGTCCAACACTATACATCTGTGTTCTAGATGTTTTTAGTAACACCTCACTAATTTTCCACTTTTTTATATATAGATGAATATAAATCATAAACAGTGCCTTATGAGTTGCTAGGACTTTTAAGCTACAAGAAGAAATGGTGAAAAAAAAAATGAAAAACTAACCAAAGTTTAGAGTAGCTTTCCTAGTTGTGTCTATTTCATAGCGGCAAGCCTTCCCACCCCCTCTCTCTCTCTCTATAAAGCTTATTTCTCTGTAGCTATTAAACTACAGTTATGGATTGACGCCGAATCTATTCTTAGGTAAGATGAATTCAAAAACCGGTTTTGAATTTTGTAATTTGATTCAATGCTGCCTTTAACAGTTATTGACGTCACCTGTCTTGGCCCATCTGTCCAGAATCTTTGAGGCAAAAGAAGAAGCCTTCGATCTTTAGAGAGTTAAAATTAAGGGGCACTAAGGAGAAATGTAAAGCTCCTTCAGAAGAAAAAAACTTTAATCGGGGGACGGAGGAAAACTCGTATCTAATTTTTTAGAAAAGAAATCACCTCACTGTACTTACGATATTCTTGTAATTTCTTGTATTTCCCATTTAATTTGTTTAACTATGGACATTCTTGGTTTGCCCCCTCCCTTGTTTCCCAAAAATTAATGCATGACTGCTGGCTGAAACTCGTTGCTAAATAAATTAATTCTACTATCCCTTCAGACAGCAATGCTTCTTTTATTGGTAAAAATTAACATTTGTAATTGATCGCTTAGAAAATTTGCCTAAAATTTAAAGATTCATTCACCAAAATTATGTGAATATGTTATTCTTTATACACAATCTACGTAAAAAAAAAAAATGGTTCACCTGTTTTTTTTTGTTTTTTTTTAACTCCCCAAGGTTAGTTTAACTAATCAATTCTATATAATCTAGAAAAAGGACTGTTTTGTCTGTTAAGTGAAGACAGTGCTCAAAGACGCATTTCTTTTTAAGATCTGGCCTCTAATCCGTCTTTTGGAATGGCATTGAATATCCTCAATTTATTTAATTTTTATTCGATGAACAAATGGATATTTTTTTTCTTCTTTTTCTTTCAATTCTTATATTAGAGGAACTTTAGACTAACTTTGACTCTTTTGACTCTATGTTATGATACTCTCCTATTCTATTTTCGTTTTAAAAATGGCAACGAGTGGTCAAAAATCGATAAAAAAAAAATCTATTTAACTTGCCGAAGAGCCTATAGGACCCTCCTCCTGCCAAAAAATGTAGCGTATACGCTTGTGAGGATTGGCGAAAAAATATTTCTCCCCTCCCTTAATACACAAAATCTTGAGTCCTCTTACCCCCTCCCCTAAAAAGAAGCAACATTTTCCTGATAGTTTTTAATGAGTCCCCCAGTCGTGAGATAAAATTGGATAAATCATACTACGCCGGATAATCCGTCACCATCTTATCAAACTTACTGACGGCGTACCCTTGCTTTTAGGCATAAAATGAAACACAAACTCTTTTTTGAGCAACAGAAAATCTACTGCCTCTGATTGTAGACTCCTGTGTTATAGTCGTATTAGGTGTATGTTGTATTATCATCACGTGATTGTGTTCAACTTGGTGATTGGGTGGTAATTGGGGACACACGTCGGTTGTATAATTCTGGTAACCTTTTATTTTTAGTGAAGCTCTTACTGCTTTGGATCAGACTAAACCCCTCTATCCTGCTTGACAGATCTTTTGTATCCCGTTTACAAATATGGCCAACATTAGCCAGGCTGTTGAATTCTCTTCAAGAATCCAAACCTGAAAACACGGACGGTCTAGGTAAGTCTTTTGATCATCAATGATCTCAATATATTATATACTATTTATTTTGTCATTTTTCACTGCAAATTGCAAAATGATTTCTTCGCTGTAATGGAACTACTCGTCCTTATTTTTATAATTTCGAAAATTGTTCAAAAGCGTTCTTTTTCAAATAATCTTATCCTGAGATATAACATTTCATTTTATGTTACGTGCTTCAGTATTAATAAGTAGTATAGTCAAGGTAAAATGAAACTCACTTAGTACTGCACTTTTATTATTTAGCAGAAATATAGATTTTTCCGTGGAAATGAGCTAGCCCATCAGATCGCTATTTAAGTACTTAGTGTGTCTATTAGAGACTACATCCGGAGACGGGTTCTGGACACTGGGAGGGGAGGGGTGGCAACTGCGTATTCTCTTTTTTTTACAGAAAGATTCGTTAAAATCGTACTCACAGAATCACGAAAGTAAACTGGCCGAAACTGAAAGGCGTTGGGGTAGCCTCCCTGTATTCCCCTCTGATGATATGGTAAAGTTAGATTCGTATTTATGTTCAGCAACTGTTTTCCTTCTGAGTGTTCTTCAGTGTATATTATAAAAGAATAAATTGGCTTTCCATACTACCCTGTGTCAGTGGTCAGGGAAGTAATGTATTTAGCGGAATACGCCTAAAAAAAAAAAGAAAAAAAAACAACTGGATAGACGTAATGCTTTATAGCTTAGTCCTTCTTTGAAATCCATTATCTCTTCCCCCTAGAAAAATCAGTAAGTTTCCTAACTCACAGCCAATTAGCTTTAAAGCTGAATATTTTGTTTTCTTGCAAATAAATACGTCTATTTATTCCCGATTTGGGTGATACTCTAAACATTAATAATTGAATTGAATGAATGAAGTTCAATAAATGAAATTCAATGTATTGCAATCAGTCAACTATTTTAAGTATATTTGAATTTTCGGAGTCAGACTGTATTTGTTGGGGTGCAAGGCCTGAGCGGAGGAAATTTGACGTCAAGATAGCTAACGTGTGGGGGTCGAAGATCCGAGCTATCGAACGTAGCGAGGGAAACGATTGGACTGTGGTAAAGTCAGGCTATATTTGCGAAAGTTAAAGAACCCCGGATGTGAGGTGTAAAGGCGTGAGATAGCATATGGAGACGATTAAAATGCGCCAAATTACTTTTTGCAAGCCTTTTTTCTCTTTCTTTTTTATATATTTCGCTATTGAAGCTGGCTTTTTCAGCTGAATGTCGATGTTTCTGCGGTTTTTGTTTGAATTAATTGTTAAAACAAAATGAAAAGCTCTAAATCGGTATTTTCAATACGCCATATAGTCGGTTACAACCTTTGTCATTGTGTCGAAAAGATACTTACTAACATTGTTGCAGTAACACTTTATTTACTTTTTACTGTTAAATAAAGGCTACACTCATTATAGGAGAGAATATACCGCTGCCCGAAGATTTTGATGTTCGTGAATTTTTACCTCTGCAGAAGTATCTGAAGACGTTAGATTTCAAATCCTCCTCGGAATTGACCTACCAAAATACCCTGAATCTTCGTGTGCGTCGTCTTTTAGATCTTGGTCATTCGATTGCATCGCTAGACAGCGCTAGAGTTTTAACAGTAAAATGTCATGAAGATGGTCGTTTGATTTTCGAAGCAGCCGTAAAGCAAGGTGGTGAAGTAACGAAAGAACTTCAAGAACTGTCCATTGCTAAAGAAGAAATATTAACAAAAGGCAGTACACCATCTTCAGATCTAAGTCAAACAAGTAGCCAGGCTAGTGAGGATTTCAGAAATAATAATGATCTACCTAAGCGTGCTGTAGTTTTAGACGAAGCTAAGAAGGGAATACTAAAAATCCCTAACGGTGGTATCGACGAGGGGAGAAAGACCGAAGATAACAAACCGACTTCTGAGGAGACAAGAGGTAATATGAAGATAGAAGAAAAGAAGGGGATTTTGAAGGTGCTTTTACCTGATGTTGCAGAAGAAAAGCCAAAGAAGCCAAAGAATGTTGCAATCTCGGCTATATTAAGAAAAAATGCAGAAGAAAAGCAGAAAGAAGAGGATGAACGTGAACGAACCACGGAATCAAAAACGTCTTCAAAGGTATTTAGCTGTTGGGAAATTTTTAAGACACCCTCTTCATATTTTTATATTATTTCGACTCCACTCCTATTCCGGAAGGATTCCAAGTATAAAATTGAAATTATCATTCATATAATCTAATATGTGTAAATATTTTGTTCTTCCAAACAATTCCCTTAGCCTATCAAATAAATGCAACTTGCTTGACGGTTATTTGTGTTCATTGGCTGCAGACCATGCGCTCCATGTGCGATCTGAGCGTTTTCTCTGATTGCATTTAATATAATTATTGTATAAATTTTGTTCAATTTGAAGTCAAGGTTGTTTAGATAATAATAATTTGTTGATAATATAAAATCATCCTGAGAATTCAAAAGATTATATATGAATGGGAATGGAATAAGAGAACAAATGTATAACAGAAGAATCACTCAGCTCTCTTTAGTTGTGACTATTTAAACTCTTATATTCGTGACGTTGACGTGATCGTTCGCTAGGTTTGGCAAGGAAAAGGTGTCATTCTGACAACCTGGATGAACATGATGTCTTTTGATTGAGTTCAACATTCTTCTCAAAATTGAAAGGGAATTCTTGAAAATGGGATAAGAGAATAAATGAATAATATAATTCGGACAAGTATTGCTGCGGTTGGTGTGCCGCCACCACGCCCATGGACTAATATTAAAAGAAGCGTTGTGCCGTATCATCAAATGGCCCGGAGATCCAAGTTTTTCCGAAGTTTGTGGGCTTTACTTTATAAGAAATTATATACAACAATCCTTGACCAAGAAAATCCTATTCTAGGCTTTCTGGAAAACTTAAAAAAATATTGACTGTATTCAAAGTGTCCTTAAGACGGAAGTCGTCCAAGAGAAATCTACTAAGAGCTTTTACAACCCTCACTAGGAGCTAGGTCTTAAAATAACTTTAGTTTTGGGATTGAAGGGGGTCTGCATCAAGCGAGGTGGATGACAAAGCGAATATATGTTCCTAAGATTGTCTGTTGAATATTCCCCCACGAATGTTCAAGGCTCATACAAGCTCGCTTTTGGTCTGAGGCTGTTTTGAGTTCCAAATAAGTATTTGGTACACACTTCTTAGAGATATATTTGGTGTTAGTGAAAATAGACAGAAGATTCAATTTAACTTCATTGTCGTATATTTAACAAACAAAAACTGCAAAATCCCACATTTCCTCCTAATGCCAGGGCATGATATGAAGGAAGGGGAAAATAAAGTCACGAATACATCAGAGAAAAATGTCCATTCGCATCAAAAGGGGTTTTTAAAGATAAACCTAAAAATACTAGCATATATCCTGCTACCATTATCAAAATTCTCTACACTTATCTCCTTCCTTCAAAGATACTAAGCAATATTACAACAAAAAAGTATAATAGTAAAATCATAGTTTGAATGCTATTAGTTTAATGTTAAAACCAATCCAATTAATCCTCAAAGTGGTCTTTAGAGAACAGTTTATTGTCCAGAGACCCTCATCTAATGAGTTCCGTAGTTTGTCCCCTCTATAAACAAAGGGAAACCTCCATCATAAACGTAACCAACCTGTTTATATAAATTTTTGTTCATTGACATTGTGCTATTGGAATTAACATAATTAAGATATGTTAAAACACACCAGAAAAGGAGCAGAATTACCTTTGAAGCATAAAACACCTTACTTTTGACGATGTATGAAAACACTAGTAAATGAAAGAATCACAGATTGGTTTTCTATTTAATGAATGTATTACTCAGGCTCACAAGAAAATGCGACTAGAATTTAGAAACAAAAACCCCAACGAAAAGGAGCTGAAACTATCTGAGGGTAAAATATGTAGTTGTGAAGGCTAAGGCCCGAACCACCTTGTTAACAATAGAACAAAGACGTAATTATCTTACATTTTAAACAAGTAATAATTGTGTATGTATGAATATATGTATTTTTATTCTCAAAAACGACTCGATAGTTTTTACATGAAATTTTGTAGAAGAACATTTCCTGGCACGAGAAAACGATCTAGACAGGTCACGAATTTGGGGAAAATTCTTTTTACCCATTCCAGTGCCGTTAATATATTATCCTTAAATCCTTTTTGGAAGTGAAATTAGGGGACCAAAATGGCAGAAAGAATTGTCAAATGAAATTTGACAGAATATCAGTCAGGAATAACATTCACCTTGTTACTATTCACAATGCTCTCCAACGTGAGACTATCTTTTTTATGGACAAATGAGACGAACAAGAGAATTAGTAATTATTACCCAAGTTATTATTGCTGTATACAAGATAAGCGATTCTTGGAACTCTTTATTTTTATATAGGTCTTTTTACAGGCATTGATGTTTAAATTTTGACTTCGACTTTATTTTTATCGTTAGTAAAACCCCATGGCATTTATTTTAAGTAACTCAGAATCACAATAAGCTCTATGAGCCTCTGCATTTTGCCAGATATGCCAGTTTGAAGAGGAGAATTGACCCTTAGAGTTTGAAAAACGAATTACCCTTCGTATTTTTGTTTTAAAAACTAAATAAAGAAAAAAATACACAAAGGTTTTTCCTCCTTTGTGAATCAGGGTTTTCTCGCAATTCCTCGGAAGGGGGGGGGGTACGCTAGACGCTGTTTTTATGTCTAAAATTCGCTTTCCCGTGCAATCTTCGGTCCCCTGGTTCTACAAATTTAAATGATCAATCTTGGATGGTCAACCCAAAATTGGATAGAGTGTGGTAGAATATTGCAAAAAGTGAAAGGCGAGCAAAAAGGGATTGTCTCTTTTGGTATGGTTTTAAGTTTGCCTTTTTTCCCTTTTTTTCCTTTGTTCTTTTCTTTTTTATTTAAAATTAAGAATTTAAGTAATTATGTAAAATGAAAGTTTAAAGTGATAGGTAAAGCTTTTAACCAAAATAAAATGTTTGATCAAGGATTACCTCATTGAAAGTTTTTCCCCTTCTGTAAACAGTTTTATGTTTTTCCATATTATTTACAAATTAAAAGGGAGGTGGACTAAGAAATGATTTATGTAAAAGTAATTAAGATTATAGATTTTTTTTTTTTTTTTTTTTTTTTTTTTTTTTTTTTTTTTTTTTTTTTTTTTTTTTTTTTTTTTTTTTTTTTTTACTTCTACAAAACTGGTCAAGGTTTGAAGCCTTCATATACATTATCAAACCTTCTTGAAGTTTGGCAATTGCAGCCTATCTTCTATCATGACTGAGACTTAGAGTATAAGCGAAGTCAGCAAATTTTATGTGTTTTGATATTTATTATAGGTGATGGGCCACAACTTGAATTCCCACTACCTTGTAAGATGAATATATACACACACTCACACACACACACACATATATATATATATATATATATATAATTTATTTATTTATTTATAGAATAAGGGATTTTCCATGCGTCTCTATTTTAGGTCACATTTAGGACTCATTCTCCACCACTTTCTCATATTACCCCGGAACCTTCTCAACAATTCAAAAATTTGTACTTGGAGAGATTAATGTTAGAACAGCGAAAACGAAATCAAGAAGCACCGCATCAAGAAGAATATGTATTATTTGGCCCAAGAAATCCAATCATTCCGCCGATATCGCAACCTAATACCGGATGGAATCCCTCAAGCTTTACACCAATTTTTCCACCTCCTATATATCCTCGTTTTCCGGCTGGTCAAGATGCAATGCAAATGATGAATGGCAATATGCCACCGACTACTACTGGAAATTGGGGTAGAGCAGGTAATTATTCTTTATGTGAATTTGTTATTTCTTTGTGTGATGTTGTTTTCTAGTTAATATCTGTCAACAATGGTACAAAAATGAATAAAAGACATGCTATTGAAATGGAACTGTATTTCCATCTGATTATTTTCTGAGACCACACTAGCTTAACGTGACAAAACGAAAAAAATCGCAAAGAAGAGAAAACGAGGATAATAACACCCATTGTTTGTTTTAATATTTGTTTGTTTTTTTTGTGGACTATCCTCGTTTTCTCTTCTTTACGATTTTTCTCGTTCCCAAGTCTAGTTGACGTCGCTCGCCTAGTTTTCCAGCTGAATGGATTTAGTTTAACAAGTAGTTGGCCTTGCCTCCTTGTTTTCTTACGGGGCCTGTATTTTTGGTAGGGTCAATAAATTAGTCTGAACTTAAGGCAAAATGAAAGTTCACTTACTGAGGGCTTCACTACCTATATGACCTCAGCTTCGACACAGTTTACTTAGTGTACCATATTGGCGATATCACTATACTGCCTGTTGAAACAGTGGCCAAAGGATCTCCTTTTGCTTTAAAGTATTTTATCATGCCTCAAATAAATGCTGTTTCGACAATTTTGGATGCACTTCTCAAATTTTGTGTAACACCCAGTTTGTGTGCTTTGCTGCACCAAGAAACTTGGTTGACAAACAACGCTGTATCATGGTGTGTTTTCCGGACAAATGTACCAAACTAGGTGAGCGGTATAGAAAAATATAGGAAATTATGGAAGGACATCAAATAAATCTTTAGAAAGTATAGAGAGAAGTACATTTACATGTTCGAATGTCTGTTTTTTAAGCTCTTGAATTATGCGTTAACTTGCTTTGATCTGCCCTTCGTATATCGTATATTCATTTTTGTTTCTTTCCTTTTAATACCAAGCAGCTAGTAAGAGATGTAGGGGAGGACAATTATGTTGTTCAAGAATTTCTTTTTCAGACATATTTACATGGGAATGTACTCCTTCTCTTCTGAGCTCCTTTGAAAACATTCAGTGTATCTCCCATATTTGTGCACTTGTCTTTCTGTTGTCAATTTATTTCTGGTAGCTACCCAGTGTTTTTTTTTTTTTTTTTTTTTAAGGCCTATTACACTTGTACATAAGGTTCGTAAGAATAAAAACTTGATTCTGATTGGGGAATTATTTTAGCCGACCAATCATAGACAATTTACTATTCTTACGTTTAATAGTTTGCGTCGGCGAATGGCAATGTGAAACCACTATTACACATTTCTACTATTTCCTGAAAGTAAGAGTTGGTATCTACACATTTCTACTATTTCCTGAAAGTAAGAGTTGGTATCAATAATTAACAAAAAACTTTTTTTTTTTATCATGAACATTTGGATAGAGTAGAACTGTAAATAAGGAGCAACTGGGTCCTATTTTAACCAAAATAAGTAAAGGGGAATGTCGTTAACAATTTATGTATAGAGAGAATTGCCTGTATACAATGATATATATATTTTTTTTTTCTTTAATTTTGCTTTCTTCCCAGGGTGATCGTATCGAACCAATGATCCTAGAAGATCGAGAGAGGACTAATTCGGTTGAAAATGAAAAGCTCGAGGGCCCTTTTTAAGTGGTGAAAAAGACTGGAGGGCAACTAACCCCACTCCCATACCCCATTTTCTCCGATGAAACTGATCAGAATTTTTAAGATAGCAGTCTGATTCAGCATAGTTGAAAGGCCAGTAACTATGCTTTTGGTGATGAAAAGACCCCCACAGCCTCTTAAGAAGGGGCTGTAAGTTATACAATTTGCCCATTGTTTATATACAGTATTTGTTGTTGGGAAATATGGAGATTTTTTGGGAGAATTTTCTATGGGGAGGAAAGTTTCCGCGGGGACTTTTTTACGGAGAGGGATGTGGGATTTCCCGGCAAAATTTGAAAAAAAAGGTCAGAAGTTAAATTAAAAAAAAACTAATATTTTAAACTGAAAGTAAAGAGCAGCATTCAGACTTAAAAGAAACAGAAATTGTTTTGTATAACATTAAGACTTTATCGTGAAGAGCGAGGAAAGAGAAAGGGGCAGTCCCCCCATATGCGGAGTAATTTTTGTTTGATGTAAGTTTTAATCCTGCTCTTTACTTCCAGTTGAAAAAAAACTTTCTTTTTAACCTAATAGAAGTAAGTGTCGAACAATGATATACCTTTCCCTTGCAGTGTGATTTTTGCATTTAAATGAAACCCTTCTATAAATCTAATGAAACGAGTAGTTCAATTTTACTCTTGGTGCAGAAGTTGAAAGTAAAGGCAAGGGTTCCTTATTGCAGGTCTTGCCTATCCACCTATCACACCTCCTTTGTTGCCTGATTTTCGACATCCGCCTCCGGGATTTTTTCAACAAGGTCAAGTTACAGCTGCAGCCAATGATCAACCAACAACTAATGGCAATACAGAAGAAACCGGATCTTATAAATTATTCAATACCTCGTGGCCCACTTTAACTTCAACTGTCCCACCGCCGCAGGCTAATGCCACTGGTTCACTCACTGAAGGAAGGTTCGGATTCCCTGGAATGGAGAGGACTCATCCACCTCAGGTTGGTTTGCTTGAATTTATTATTTATTTTAATATTTTTATTATTTATCTTATATATATATGAGGTAATACAAAAAAATTAAACAGCAAAAAATCCTAAAAAGAATAGAATTTATTATTGAAAATACAAATGATGGCAACATTTTTTTTATTTTCTTTTTTTATTTAGCATTTATTTATTTTTAGCAATTCTGACGTTTAAAAAATTTGTATTTAAAAACATTTTTTTTTTACTTTTTAAATAAATAGAAGTGCATTTTTCAGGATGTTATTTCTCATTTTCCTTGGGGGTTGGGGGTGGTGTATGGACCGGTTTTGTTGTGTTATACTCAATCCCCCTCCTCTCTTTGAAAGCATACTTATAAGTTTTTAAAACTCGGGCATGGGTATTTGAATTTTACTATCCAAAATCAGGTATATCAATCCGATACTTCTAAGTGACGATGTTCCGTTCAATATTTGGGCATCTTCCCAGATTTTAAAAATCTGGATATTTGACATTTTACTGACGTTTTGGGCCAGAGTGGTTGTGATGAAGTTGATAAGGCTGTGAAGATGTTTATCTGTGAATCTGGAATAATACAATACTACATGCCTTTAAGTTCTTTATATCAATTTAGTATTAGCTATTATTTTATGTAGAAATAAGTTTCAGAATATATTCAAAATAAATTTAATTTAAAAAAGGATAGAAAATTGTATTGAACATTTTCGCATTAAGAATCTTATAATGAACCCCTTGAGGATCCAACTTCCCTCTCATTGAGAATTGTTTCTTATTGTCGGCGATATTAAATCATCTCTTAATGAGATAAGAGTTTTCTACAAGGAAATAGGGCTGATCCACTCCTTGACTTCCTATTAAGCCAAATGGAAAGCTCCCAATAATTAGGTTTGAATGTATCATTTATTTCGTCCACTTAAGATACGCTTTATATGGTGAGTAGTTCTGAATCATAATCATGATTTAGTTTTAATCAGGAAATTAATCAGTTTAATCAGAAGTATTTAGTTTTATAGAAAAGCGATACGAAAAATCGAGATACATCGTTGCTGCTTAGCATGGAAGTAGTGTTTTATTTAAAAATTAACCGAGCATGTATAAACAGGAAAATGTTGGTTCAGATATTTTTCTTTCTTGCATTTTTTTTCTTTTTTTTTACAGCAAGCTCTTTGGTCTGCTGCTGGGCCCTCCCCACTCGAGAAGCTATTGGAATTTCAACGTGGTCAGTCCAAAACCTGAAAAGATTCGACAAGCCTAGCTTTGGCAGAAGGCTCGAAATTCGACATGTGACAAGGCATTTGAAAATGCTGATATAACCTGTTGCCACCGTAACGTGTGGCTTAGCAGAATCCTATTATTTTGATTTTTTCTTTTGTGTATATTTTCCCTCGTTTCTGAGCTTTTATGAAATTGTAGAACTCATCTGTCTGTTTACTTGGGGTTATAGTGAGCAGCATTATTAGAGTAAAGTCCAGCTCTTATGCTATTTAAATTTAGCTTTTACACGAAATGCTGGCTTTAGACTCCTCCCATAAACTACCGAATCCCAGAAGCAATTTAATTAAAAATATGTTAATAATCGTTCAGTTAATTCGTTTAATGCTTGCTACAAGAATTTCTTATTATTTAATTTTGTTCTAACTCTATAACAGTTATTGCTCAGTTTTCTTTTGACCCGTTCTTAACACTAATGCTTATGATTTGTTTGTCAGTCGTGAGATCTGTTCCCTTTGACAGTTAGCATTTTTTTTTTTGCATATTCTTTTCTTCTCTCAAATCCACTTGAGTCGCTGTTAACCTTCAAAAAACGATCTATTGTTTTCAATTCCGGTAACCAAGCAGAAATTATAAAAAATCGAAAAGAAGCACTTAAAAGTCTCCATAATAGAGATAAAGAATAATAAATAAAGATTACATAGCAAAATAATTTTTGTATAAATTTTGGTAGATTCAGAGAGCAGAGTTAATCGCTTTAATCTGGGAAGGGTTTTAAGTAAGATCGGACATTGGATTAATTAATTAAGTCAAAATTCTGGAAAAGTCAGTAAGAAAAAACGCACTTAAAGAAAGCTATAGAAAGGACGAACACACACTATATCCACATTAAAGGATAGTATAGATTTATGCCGAGGAGAGAAAACAGGGTTGTTAAGTTGGGAACCTATTTCAGGATTTTATTTTGTATTTTTTTAGTAAGTATCTTCGGCTTATTTTGTTTCTGTATTCTCGTGGAAACCAATGATTTTGAACGAGTATTAAGATCCCATTAATGATATTTAACAAGTATTGAGATTCAATTCTTGTCTGCGAGACCCTAACTTAGAATCAAGCTATCTTTTTACTGGCATTTACTATCTTACTTATTATTTATCTTACTATCTTTACTTATCTATTTTTACTATCTATTATTACTCTTACTATCTTTACTATCTATTTACTTTAATCCTGAAGTCTGTTAATCCCTTTCTTCAAAATTTATGCCGACAAGTAAAGGAAATATCTAAAAAAAAAATATAATTTCTGCCAGACGATTGTAGTTCATTATCCAAATAGCAACTAATTTCTTTTTTATCACTTTCTCTTGTCGTTTATTTATAAACTTGATCTCTCTGGCAACTGCATCCATCAGTTACGGTAAAATGTCTTCATTTATTCATGAATACATGAGCTTAGGGTAGGGAGAGAGATTGTTGAACTTGCTACACATCCAAGTACTAATACATTTTTGCCCTCTTCCCTTCTTTCCCCCAGTAATAAACAGTTGGGGAGCTGAACTGTTTTATATAGACAGAGCCTATGGAATTTGAATTCTAATTTGCATTTCGGACAGCAGTGAATTGAAAAAATTTTAATTTTTAAATGTGGGCAATTCTTTTATTTTGTGTTGGACCTGTTTTCTGTTTTATCATTTAGGTTATCGTGACGTATTGAGGATCCTGTGACAACTGAGGAATTTGCTATTGCTTGTATCAGCTTTTAGCATTAAATACAATAAACTACTAACATTGTTTTTCTGTCTTTATAGTATTGATTTTATTCGTTATGTCGGTTACAGAGGACGAGTACACGGGGAGGAGTACGGATTGGCATGAATGAGAAATCTAGAGCTTTTTTTATTCTCTGGAGTCAGATTCTTAATGAGAATGCACACTCTTAGAAACTTGAATCTCTTCGTTATAGAAATATCTTGGGGGAAGGGTCACCCCCCCCCCCCGACCCCATGGTTTTGTTCCTGGCCTTAATTGCTTTTAACTCTTTCATTCATCTAATTTCAACCAAATAAGCTATATAGTTAAAATAAATAGACAGATTTATCACACGAAAGCCCTATTGGGCCATTCACTATTTAATTAGTCATGGAACTAAAATTAAGAATTTTTTGAGTGGAGAGTGGACATGGGCAGTTCAAAAAAATTACTCCTTATCATAAATTAATGTTGTTAGTTGCCTTGTCATATCCCCATCATTGAAGCCCAGACACCATACCCTAAATCGACGGGCTCACAAGAAAGAGAATAAAACAAATCTGCCAAAAAAAGAAGACATTCTGAAAATGAAGATCTAACAAGCAAGTTTAATTATATGATTAATTTTTCATGAAAACAAGGTTTATCTTATAATTTTATGACGAAATGATTCGTAAACTGATCTGTGAGTAGTTTCATGTCTGAATCTCTTACAGACCAAAAGCAAAATCTTGGGTAAGGGGGCTGCTGAACCAAGGGGACTCGAGGTGGGTACCAAATTAAAAAGTTCATTGAAAAAGATTAAAAAAAGAACGGAATAACTGTGCCAGAAGTGTCTCTGGAGGAAGGTCGCCCTCTCCAACCTCATGTATCTATTCCTGGCCTAAATTGATTTTAATTCCTTCATTCGTCTAATTTCAACCAAATTAGCTATATAGTTCAAATAAATAGATAGATTTTTTCACACGAAAGCCTTATTGGGCCATTCGCTATTTAAGTAGTCACAAAACTAAAATTAAAGATTTTTTGAGGGCGGGGGGGGGGGGTTTATTATTAGTCAAAACTTACCTTTCGATTTCTGGGTATTTTCAGATATTTTACCAAAATATCTGGAAATATCCTTCGATCCCCTTGCACATTCAGCCATCAGTCTTAGTCTATTATCCATTCTATGCTCGTGTCTAGATTTTTCATTTTTATCCGTTTTGAACTTTTAGCTACAAGGCAACTTTTCAATATGTCATTGTGAATAGACAAATAGCTGCTATAACTGTGTTGCCACGTTTATGAAACGTGTTGAAGATACCCCTTTTATCTTCAACACGTGTTTCCATTTTCGTGAAATAGAAGAACGTTCCATGTTCGTAGATAAATCTTTGCAGAAATAAAAGATTTTTATGACAATTTTGTGGATATATACTGAACCGGCTGAAGATAAATAATTTTTGTTCGTTTTAAGTTTCAACTTTGCTCTTTACATTCATAGGAAGGCTTTGCTTTTTGTTGTTAATTGGGTAAATCACCTACGAATAATTGATCAAATTGACAAGTATACTTAAAAAAAGAGTAAAAAAAGAAAACAGAATGGAATACGATTGAGGGCGCTAGAAAAATCTTGGGGGGGGGGGCAAGGCAACCTCCACCCCCCCCCCCCCCGAATCCAACCCTGCCATGTGTCACTTTATAATTGCCTTGTAAAGTCAAATTTATAAATAGCAATTAAACATAACATCTAGTACATAAATGAGTGCATAATTAACTCTCTATGATGTCCATGTGTCTGACCCAGCCTTTCCATTCACTCAAATGGTGCCTTTACTGTACTATAATGAACAGCTCTCTATGATTTTCCAATGCCTAAATTGCGACGGAGAAAAATAAGACAACATATCACTGCTGCCCATGTAAAAAAAGGTGATTTTTCTTGTTCAATTTAAACGCTCTATTTCAAACCTTTTCGAGGTTCAAACAACCATATGGGCATCAAACAACAAACTGAGACAAATGCAGGGAGATCAGGAGGAGGTAGTGTATCTTGTAGACTATTGTCAAGAAATGTGTAGCAGTATGTGAAGTATGCAAAAGGAAATGATGAAAGGTGATGAATGTAATGAATTCTAAACGAAATTTTCTACCAAGTCCAATTTGGCTAGGCATATGAGATCTCAAACTAGTGGAAAGCCATATGAATGTAATGAATGTAAAACGAAATTTTCTACCAAGTCCAATTTGGCTAGTCACATGAGAACTCACACTAGTGAAAACCCATATGAATGTAATGAACGCAAAAAGAAATTTTCTACCAAATCCAATTTGGCTTGGCATATGAGAACTCGCACTAGTGAAAACCCATATGAACGTAATGAATGCGAAAAGTAAGTTTTGCAAGTTGCTTATTGTTGCTTTTATACTTTTTTTACTTTGATACCTTGTTAACTTTGATTCTTTCTTGACTTTGATACTCTGATATTGTTACTTTGATACTAGTTTTGATACTTTGATGTTGAAAAAAAAATATATAAATCTTATTTTGAAATAAGGAGTTTCATAAAAGCTTAAAACTTTTCGCAATCACAAAACGAACAAAATTAAAAAAAAACTTTCCGAAAGTTTTTTTCCCAAATCTTTCCGAAAGAATTGGGATTATTTACTTCTAATGAATAGTTTTTTCACTACAAACAAGAGTATGGGTATTGCCCGTCTCCCAAACGGTAAAAGTATCATTCTGTTACTTAAATAACCAATTATCTTACTTAGAATTATTATTCTCTTACTTAAGTGGCTATAAAGTTCTGCAAAATTAATTTCCCTTTTTTTTCACTATAATAATTGGGACAACAGAATTCAAATACAAGTGAGAATTGGATTAAGGATTGGTTGGTTGACCGCGGTCGTTTCCAGGGAATAGGGGTTATGTACTTCTACTTCTACAATAGGGTTCTCTGATACGCTGAACTTGATGGTATGATTTCGTTAAAATTCAATGACTTTTAGGTAGTGTTTCCCCCTATTTTCTAAAATAAGACAAATTTTCTCAGGCTCGTAACTTTTGATAAGTAAGACTAAACCTGATGTACGTTATATATTTAAAATGAGCATAAAAGCGCAATTCTGTTGATGCAACTATTGGTATTAAAATTCCTTTTTTTAGAGTTTTGGTTACTATTGAGCCGGGTCGCTCTTACTACAGTTCGTTACCACGAACTGTTTGAAAAGTACAAGGCCTACTACGTATTTGGTGCTTTACTAAAGGGAATTATATAACAAATATTTTCTTTTGTTCTCGTTACAACATTGACAATAAAATGAAAATTGCAGTGAAACCAGACCAGAATTTACCAATTGGCCCAATAGTCCCTGCGGCTTTCATTATTCCCAAATATTTTGGGATTTTCCCAAAAATCTTGCAAAAACGGAGCGGCAAAAACGCTTGAGCATAGAGGCGTCAAAGCTTTATATCCGGCCTGGGTGAAACAAAATCTTGAGCTGGTGAGCTTTCAGCAATTAACATCGTTATATATCCAATATTGAAGCATAATTTATTAGTTCTAACCAAAACTGTTAATTTACTTTGGAATAAAATAAAAATTTTGAAGTAGGGAATTTTGAAAAACTTGAAACTTTTGCAAAAAAACGAACAGAAATTAATTTAAAAAAAAATCGAAAAAGAAGTTTTCTAAAGAAAATTAAAGGCCATATGAAACTTAAGATCAGAAGAAATAGATACCTACAATAGCTCAAACTCAAAACAACTAGAAATTACTATTAAAGAATAAATGAAACCAAAAACGAACAGAAATTATATAAACAATCATGGAAAGAAAACTTACAACAGGTAATAATGTAAATAAATAAATAAATCTCAAAACAAGCAAAGCTTAAGCTGAATATGCAAATCAAGCGTAAAACGAACAAAAATATTTTGCTATTGAGGCATAAATGAAACCCAAAACGGGCAGAAATTAAATAAACAATCATAGCAAACAAACAAACAATAGTTGCTAATATAAATGAGTAAATAAATCTTAAAACAAGTGAAACTTAAATTGAATATGTAAATCCAGCTTGAAACGAACAAAAATCTCTACAAAGAAGATTTGGGGTTTGCCTCCTTCTTTCACTGTAAAAGTCTAAAACCTACTAAAAGTATTCTCTGAAAGTTGCAACTTAATACACAAATCAATTCTTAAGTTATGCTCTTTTGACAATCTAAATAAACATAGTGTCTTGCTAGTTCGAATTTGACATCAATATTCTCTCAGATTTTACCTTCATAGACTTAGCCTTAACAGTACTATTATCACAGTAGTTTCGGTGGTAGTAGAAGTAGTTGCAATGTTAGTGTTGCATTAGTAATAGCAGTAGTAGCAGCAATAATAATAGCTGTAGTAGCATCTGCATATTGCCTTTTGGTCAGTTGAACACCACTTTCATGATACCCCGGAAGTTTCACCCTGACACATTATCCACTTCCAAAAATATTATTGATGTGTGCTTTTGACGCCTTTTTCACCTTAATAATCCGAGCCTTACAAGTTGTCACGGGCGCCCATCCGCTGAACTTTGGGGGGGGGGGGCTTACCTGGTCTAAGCGGAGATCCAATGCTGTGTAATAGAAATTTAAAAAGGCGTTCATTGTTTCTAAAACTTCCAGTGCCTTCCCAAGGCCAGAACATAATTTGCCCTTTACTAAAAAAAAAAAAAAAATGAAATGCTTTCCCTTTTATAACTTTAATAAATCCAATATTTTAAAGAATAAATATCAGCATATGTATATTAAACTGACAAGGCATATTCATTTGTTGTTTTTTTTTTTCAGTAAAGTACAAATTATGTTCTAGCCTTGGGGTTTTGAGCTCTGCTCGTTTTGAGTTTGGCACGGTTACTTATTGTAATTTCTTATTGTAAATTCTATGCCTTGGGAAGGCATAGAGGAAGAAAAATAAATTGACGTTGGTATATTTAGAGATAAGTGTTTCTTTAATACCATCACTTGACTACTTTTATAGTCTAGTAAATCTATAATAATATTTTTGCCTTCGCACTCATTACTAACGATTCTTTCTTTTCGTCTTGGCACCTTACTTACACCTCCGTCAAAACAACAGATAGTCATACCAGTAGCTGTGAACGAGTATTTTCTTCCTGAAGATCTGATCTTTGACTTAAACAGACAAACTTAAATAAAAGCGCTTAAAAATGATAGGGATGCCGCTGCTTCTTTGCTCTGTTAACTAAAAACTGAAACTACACTGACAAAAAATCGAAATATGTGTGCTATGTTTTTAAAAAATGAACGAATCAATATTTTTAATAAAATTAAAGGGGAAAGATAATTTTTATATTGCTTAGAGAAAAAATAAAACACCAGTCTACTTTTTCAGAGTTGTTTTTATTAGTACCTTTGTCCAGTTAAATCGATTGAACATCTTAATGTTGTGTTTTTATCAATTTGACATTTTTACAACCTTACAATGTACTGTACTGCCTTTGTACTTAACATCGTTTGTAAAAACTCAGTAGAATGGAGAACATATAATGACAAAATGTGACGGATTGACAAGCCTTTATCGGCATACCTTTAACGTCAACATTCTACCAATACTTGGCAGAGGAGCGACTATACAGTTTACAGTCTAGAAACTTAATGTTTTAAAAAGATGATCACATAGCATGCTGTAGAATAAAGAAATTAGGGGAACGTCTTCTGTCTGATTTAACAAGTAAACAAAGTTCGAGTAGTTTGCATATTTTGGTTTCTGTTTTATATGTTGCGATCCCACTGGCGGACGGAAGCCGGGAAGACCCCAAATCCCCCCCAAGATTTTTCTGGTGCCCTCCTTCTGTTTTTTTCTCTTTTTCTTACATAGACTTGTCAATTTGGTCAATTATTGGCGCCCTTGTCATACCCCCCTCCCCAATATTTTGCTCTAAATCCGCCTTTGTGCGACCCCAAGCATTTATTGGGAAGGGGATACTCTGATACTCCTTTACCCTGTTCAATTATCAGTTCAAATAATTCTGTCTTGAAATAAAACTTAGATATAAGATGAAAACAAGAGATTTATACAAAATTTATCAAACAAAACCGGAAAACACACATAAAAATATCGTCAGAACAGCCCTTTCGAGTTACTGACACCGATACGCCAAATAATTTCAAGTATGGAAGGTTTTAATGCGAAATGTTTAGCAAAAATCCAAATAAAAAGTATAATATGCATTTGCTTGGGTTTAAAGCAAATCCAAATCCATTTCGTTTTTCGTTTAGACCATTTAAGTGCAAAGTTATAACAAAGAGATTGAGCTGGAAGTAGCTAGCCCCTCTTCCTAAGCCCCAAACTTTGTCAATTCTTACAAATGTATTGTAGAGTGATTCTAGAATATCCTCCAATTATTAAAATAACAATGGGCATCAAATACAAAAATTGGATTTCAAATTAATAAGACTTTCGTGCGTTTCCCAATGGTTTATCCTGGCTTTTCTCACATAGACACAATAATCTACCAAATGCGAATAACCACCGCTGGAATTAAGTTTATTCTAGGGCTCACTTAAATATTGAGTCTTTCTTTCAATTCTTGCAATTACCATGTCTACCGATCCTAAAAACATTTTGAATTACACAATTAATAATTCATACAAATACAAAATCGAAGTTCAAGCTATTTCACATAAAGGTTAATCTTAGTACATACAACTTTATTAAACGCTGAAGCTACTACATAAAAATCGTTACAATAACAGTCACAAAAATAGAAAAAAAAAAAAAAATCAGAGTAAGAATGGAGTAAATAAAATTAAGCCAAGCACCATCAGTATAGAAAATACACTGACTATATACCATCTTGTTTAGAACCAAAGGACATGTTTAAAACTTAGTACAAAAATGGATTATTCTCTTCTTAAAGTCATTTAGAGGGCCTTTATTCACAAGTCACAGTCAATTTACAGGCAGCAGCCAAAGTTGGGGGTAAGTTTTACCAGAGTAGCAAGACTGCTGTGATAATATCTTATACTCTCCATATAAGTAAGATTTTTCTCTGATTTTGCGACCCCTTCCCCCACCAAAAAGGGCCCCCTGTGCACGGGCCTGCTTCAAGGCTGGCTGATACAAGTTTATCTCCTATACATCAAAATTAAACTACATTATACAATGTAAATTCTACACACGTTTCTGACTCACACCCTAAGGAAAAGGAAAAAAACACGGAAGTTTAAATGTACAAAGGCAATTTTCTCTCGCCTGTAGACTTAAACCTATCATCTGCCCTCCTTTGGTTTTAGGTACGATGATATAAAATTAGACACATAGCTAGGTATTTATAGGGAGCTAATAATTTGTGCATACATGAAAACGAGTATTTTCCATCTTTTCACATTTACCAATATGTAAACAATTACATCATTCGCTATAAATAGCGGATTCTCAAACTGATTACGGAGAATTGACCTGGTGCATCCCTGGGTCACCGTACATAGAGGCACCGTCACCGTATCCCTAAAAAGGAAAAAAGTTTTTCATATCACAATTCAGGAACACTAACAAAATTATCTAAATGGCAGGATTTGAAATTATAAGATTAATGAAATAATTATAAAATTAATGAAACTGGCATGTCAGGACATAGCTAAAACTAATATCTAAGTCTAGTTGTATTTTGGCTCACAACGACACAACCCTATTTCCAACTTACTCTTTGAAGTTAGTTTTTTTTTTTTATGTCTACATAGACTTATTACAATTCGGACTTTTTGGAAAATTTCTGAGCTGGATCTGCCGTAACAAGAACCGTTAATGCAGCAACTGTGAAAGACAAGTCGTAGCAACAGGGCAACGCAAGTGAAAAGGTCAGGTTATTTTTACAGGCTATAAATATCTGCAGTTACAAAATACTAGTATTATAATCAAATATTTGATGGTATTCGTCTTTTGTATTCGTATTTAAACCTTTCATAACACTTGGTGAACCAATCAAAACTGTTCGTGGCAACAAATTGTAAGTAAGGAGTACCCAAAACTCTAAAAAACGGAATTTTGATACCATTGAATACATCAAAAATTAGAATTTTTTAGATTTTTAGAGAATTAGATTTTTATGCTGATTTTAAATAGATAAGTTTCATCAAATTTATTTTTACGTATCAAAAGTTAAAAGCCTGAGAACATTTGCCTTATTTTCAAAAAAAAAGGATGAAAAACCTCTTAAAATTCATAGAATATTAAGGAAAAGCACACCATCAGATTCAGTGTATCAGAAAACCACTACTGTAGAGGTTTCAAGCTCCTATCTGCAAAAATGTAGAATTTTGTATTTTTTGCCAGAAGAAAGATCAAGGATTCGTTTTTTTTTCAGGGGTGATTGTATCGACCCAGTGGTGCTAGAATATTGCGAGAAGGTTCATTCGAATGGAAAATAAAAGCTCTAGTGCCCTTTTAAAATGACTTCATGTTTTTTCCGAAGTCACCCGATCAAAATTTTGAGATAGCCAATTTGTTCAGCATAGTCGAAGATTACTTAATCCCCCACAGTCCCCCCGGGGAAGGGCTACAAGTTAAGAACTTTACCCATTGTTTACATATAGCACTGGTTATTGGGAAGTATGCAGATGTTGTCAGGGGAATTTTTTTAGGCGGTGGTTGCGGGGGGTCGGGGGTTTCGTGGGAGGATCTTTCCATGGAGGAATTTTTCATGAGGAAAAGAACTTTCCACGAAGGGGGCGCCAGATTTCCCAGTGTTATTGAAAAACGATCAGAAACTGAATTAAAAAACAAGTTTTTCAACTGAAAGAAAGGAGCAACATTAAAACTTAAAACAAACAGAAATGATTACATATATGTGGGGTTGTCAATGCCTCCCTCTTTACGCTAAAGTTTCCTTTAGTGCTTCGGAAAGAGTTATTTACTCTAATTAAACGGCCTTTATGGTTCATGGGTTATTCTTTAAGAATTGGAAGAAATTTTCAACTTTAGCATAAAGAGCAAGGTATTGACGATGGGGCAAACCCCCTCATTACGTAATAATTTCTGTTCGTTTTAAGTTTTAATGTCGCTTCTTACTTTCCGTTGGAAAAAAAACTTTTTTTTTTAATCTAATCAATGGAAAAAGACGATTTCCCAAATGCTTTAAAACAAGCAATACTATATTTTTGCATAAAGGGGGTGACAAAAGAGAAATGTCAAACTGGAGACCTATATCAATTTTACCATATTCTCAAGAATATATGAAAAGGTCGTCCACAAGAAACTGTATTCTTACCTTGAATCTTCTGGGTTTTTATCTGACACGCAATTTGGATTCTGAAATACTCATTCCATTAGTCATGGAATGCATTATCTTCTGGATTTTTTTAAACAGTGTATTTGAGAATGGTTCTACTCCTTTAACCATTTTTATTGATTTTAAGAAAGCTTTTCATACTGTTGATTTTGAATGGTTGTAAGATAGGATTTCACATCTAGTAATGTTGGATTGATTGGTTTGTTCGGTACTTATATGGCAGATCAATGAGTGTAGTGGTTGTGGATATTATTAGTTCACCTCGTACTATTTTATTATTCCCCTCGTACTATAGTACTATTTTATAATATGTGTATTAATGCCTTTTTGAACTTATCTGGGAAAATGCCTTCCAGTAGGCACTGGTTATATACCATAGCCAATGGTGTAGCCAAAAGGTTCACTTTTATTTTTAATTTACGTTTACAAATTACGGTTCTACATTTCCGATGCCACCAGAACATCATTTGCAGATGATACAACTATCACGATTGCTGGAAAGGCTTTCAGTAAGCTTGTTTTAAAAGCAAACTATGTGTTATGTAACCTTCATGATTTACTAGTCTGTGTTGTTCAGCAGTGAACGTCATCAAAACTAATTATATGATTTTTAGTCTAGTACGGCTAATTATAGTGTTTTCAGTTTAGTTAATTTTAATGGTACGAAGATTAAGCAAATATGTAATAAAATGAATTTTGGTTTTCAGATTGATTATAATTTAAACTGGAAAATAGCGCAGTGAAGTTCTATCAGTAAAAGTTGCGCAGGGTATGGGATATTTCGTAGATTTGAACATGATTTTCTTGTTTAAGTATTGAGACTTAAACATGATTTATCCTTACATTGTATATGGTTGCTCTATTTGGGTTGGTGATTTTGTGGTAAATTTCAAGCGGGCAAACATTGTGCGGAATAAAGCGCTGCGCTTACTCAGTGATTCTGAAAAATGTGAACGTACAAAAGATTGGTATCGCCGTTTTAATATATTAAAGATTCGGCAGCTGAGAAATTATCAGGCCGATATTTTCGTGTATCAGTGTTTAAATAAGCTAGCACGTAATTATTTTTGTGATGCGTTGTAACTGCGAATATGTTTGCGTAGATTTTCATGTCGTAGGTCTGTTTGATACGATTTCTTTTTTAATATTGGTTTTTAATAATAAATGAATTTTTCTCTCTCAAAATTAGGCTTTCTGACTTTGCAACAGTCATGCTTCAATAAAACGGTTTTCCAAAACTTTTATAGGTCAATACAACTAAACTTAGTTTGTCTGATACAAGGACACTCACCCCTTGCATTCCACCATAGTCACCATTCATTCCCATGTATCCCATTGCTTCAGCTCCACCTGGAGGCGGCGACATCATAGGGCCTGGTGTACCCGCCAAGCTGTACGGAGACGAACCTTAAAGAAAAGGACACTCCTTAAATTAACCAATCAATAAAAAATGGTTATGTACTTTAAGTAAAGACACGTCGCAAGCCTATTTATCCGATATGAAGCCACTGTTGAGGTTTACAAACAGAGGTATAGCATCCTCTGATGTTTAACACTTATGACCAAAGCCAACAGGAAAAACCGCGATAAAGAGAAAAAAATGTATCTGTTACCTTGTTTGCAGGATAAAGATTAACTTCTTGCTGGACCAAAAGCCAAAGCCAACGCCAAACCCCTGTCAGCCAAAAGGGTAAACTTTAATAGAGGGAAACAACTTACCTGCTGCCTTTTTTGCGGCATAAAGGTTGGCTTCTTCCTGTGCTTTGCCTATGTTTTTCTTGTAACGAATTCGTTTATTGCCAAACCAATTTGAGACCTAGAGTAAAATGACACATTTCATAAGAAGGTCATTATCATAACCAAAGTCTACATTTTGGTTTAAGATTGTCCAACTGTGCTAAAACGTCTTAAAAGTGTTAACTGAATATAAAAGATCAATTGCAGTTCTTTAGCTTGGGAAGCTTACGCTTAGAAAGTTTTAATGCTGGGCTAACTCCAAGACTAAGACCCTAAGAAAACACAGAAATACTAAAAATTATCCGATTTGGCAAGCAAATCTCACAAACTTCAAACTTATTAAAAAATAGTTTAATAAAGTTAAGACAATAAATTTAGTTCCAATTGATATAATCTATGCCATATATAAAAGTAGCTGCACGGCGACGTTTTAAAAGGGAAGTAAATGCTAGTTAAAACTGAAATAGCGAAAATTACTTTACATTAGTTCAAATATAAAGATACGGGGAGAAAAGAAAGGGAATCAGAGAGAAGGGACAGAGCGATATAGAAACAGAAAGGAAGAGAGAGAGAGGAGTATACACTATAATATATATATATATATATATATATATATATATATATATATATATATATATATATATATATATATATATATATATACAATAATCTTTATTCGGTCCCTGCACTGCAATAACATGAGTATCGTCAAATAAAAGCACAAACACACACAACACCAAAAAAACACAAATGATGAGCCATCACCTCGACTTATGGACACTGCTGCTGTAAAACCTGATTTAGTAAGGTACGAAGGAGTTTAAAAATCTTGTCACCGAGTGTGTAGGCGTGTATCCTACCCAAAAGTAAAATCATTTTATATATATTTTTTTTTAATCTGTCCTTGATGGCAGGAGTTTCAAGCCTCGACAGTATTTCAAATAAACAATCACCTATATTGTCAGAAAATCGCTCCTTCAGTAAAAAAAGAAAGAAGGTTTTTTTCAACTGAAAGTAAGGAGCAACGTTAAAATTCAAAACAAACCAAAATTGTCGATATATGAAAGTATCTTCCCCCTCCACAACACCCCGCTCTTTACGCTGATGTTTCAAGTACTTTTTAAAAAGCTTCAGATTGTAATTAAACAGCCTTGTGTTTCAAGAGTCCTTTTAAGCGGTCAAAAGGTCAAACTTTAGCGTAAAGAGCGGGTTAGTGAGGAAGGGCAAGACACATTCATATACCGAATAATTTTTCTTCGTCTGAAGTTTTAACGTTGCTCCTTATTTTCAGTTGAAAAAGATTGTTACTCGTATTTAATTTCTGATCCTTTTTCAAATAATGCTGGGAATTTCACCTCCCTCTCCATGGAAATTCCCCCCTCACAAAAAACTTCTCCATAGAAAGTTCATCCCGCGTAAAATTCCCCCGGACAATTCCATCCTTGTTGTAAATCCCCCCCCAGAAAATTTCTTACGGACGATTCCGCCGGAAAATTTTCCTTAGCATAGTTTCATTTGAAAAAAAAATTGTTTTTTTTTTATATTTTGGATCGTTTTTCAAGTCATGCCAGATATCCCCAAAAATCGAAATTTTTTCCGGACCCCCTGCCCCCGCCCTAGTAGAAATTTTCCCCCTCGGAAAATTGCTCCAGTTGATGATTCCCCAATGGAGAATTTCTCCCATGGAATAGCCACCTCCGCCTCCACAAAAAAAAATCCCAAAGAGTATTCCAAACTCACTGAAAATTTCTCCAAGTCGCCAAAGACCACAAAATGAATTTCGTGTTTGAATTCTAGGAAATTCCCCCGGGAAATTTCGCCTCCAAAAACTTCCCCCAAACAATAATTTCTCCCCATAGAAAACCCCCTCCCTTCTCTAAAAGCGTCTGTATACTTCCCAATAACAAATACTCTATGTAAACGATGGGTGAACTTCATAGTTTGTAGCCCTTTCCTCAAGGGCTGTGGGGGTCATGTCATCCCCAAAGGCATAGGTATTGGACCTTCCAAAAACGGCTATCTCAAGATTCTGTTCGGCAGTCCAATCTTTTTGGTTATTTTAAAAGGGCACTAGAGCTTGTAATTTCCACTCAAATGAGCCCTCTCCCACTCTTTTGAGAAGAACGGAAAAAAGAAAAAAAAACACATCCGTAGCTTTCTTCTGGCATAAATACAAAATTCCCCATTCTTGCAGGTGGGAGTTACCATAACTGACTTTTCAAACAGTTCGTAACCACGAACTGTTTGAAAAGACGGTGCCGGTCATTTAATCCGTTTTAGAAACGAATGGTACGGGCAAGCTACGGTAATAGCTTAGACACATGGACTTAAACAAAACTTTTGCACCTCTATTTCAGACCTGCTGCCAAATTCGACTCACTCAAAGCCCGCACTCACAGTCAAAGGTTTCCTTTGAGCCTTAAAATTTTAGAGTCATTCGGCTGAATATCCTTTGAGCCAAAAGCTCAAACGAAAAAGTTAGGCTCAATTAAGTTAGGCTAACTTGTTTATAATTGGCTTAGCAACTATAACTTGACTTAATTGCAAAGTGTGTTAAATGCAAGCTATATTGTAAATATAACTTGACTTAGTTGCAAAGTTAAGTTAACTCAAAGGACAAAGTTAGGCTCACTCAAAGCCCACACTTATAGTCAAAAATTTTCCTTGAGCCTTAAAGTTTTAGAGCCATTCCAAATCTTAACAAAGAGCTAAAAATTCAATAAAGACCAAAGTGTCAAACAAGGAATTATATGATAGCCCACGTATCACAATCTTTATAGATTTGATAAAAAGATGATATGTGTGAAAGTTGAAATATAAAAATTGGAGCTTGCTGTGAAGAGAAAGATAGATAACCTGAAAAAAAAATATGAAGAATCAGGTAGTTTCAAATCCAAATCAGTAAAAAGTTCATGTTTTATGAATGTACAGTAGTTTCAAGTACAGGAGCACCTGATTCTACATGATTTTTGGCCATTATTACTTAAGGTTTTTTGACAATCTTAAAAATATTTACCTGGGATACAGTAATCCCACATTTTCTTGCAAGTTCCTCTTTAGCCTCTTCACTAGGATAAGGATTACTTAAGTGAGAATAAAAATATTCATTCAGAATTTCAGAGGCTTGCTTGCTGAAATTACGCCTCTTTCGCCTAAAAAACAAACAATTATAAAAAAAACTATTCAAAGAGCTTACGGAGTAGCTTAGGATTAAACCTAACATGAGAGTGGCAAAGCAATAACCAAACCAATAAACTTTGTATGAAAGAGAGCCTGATAACATTCAAAACCGTCAAGAAAACGAGAAGAAACAGAAAAAAGTGAAATACAACACGGTAAGGAGAAGAATCATGTTTGCGTCCTTGGGATTTTACCCAATATCTTGGGATTCCAGCCCTGTGTTCAGGATTTTGAGAAATGCTTTTCTAATCAGTCAAGATTTGGGATCTTCTTTTGCTATACATTGCGTAAGTATAGGTTTTACACAACCCTATTACTAACAAGAACAATCATCAGAATTTTATTTACTAAGAATGAATTTTTCCTTATGATATCAAAAGTACTCAGATAAAACTTGTACGAAACGACTTCCGTTAAGTCCGCATATATTCAAATTATGTCAAATCCATAGTTTGTCAAGCCTTCATTGGTCACTATTTTTGGTTTGGTAGTAAAATTTCTTTGAAGTCGTTTGAGATATAATACATCATGAATTTCAATATTCTGGACTTTGATAATGCGCAAATGGATTTTATTTTGTATAGTAAAGCTAAAACATTTGGTTTACAATGTATACACTAGCGCAGAAAAATGATCAAGTTAAATTAAACAAAGTTTTAACAGTACTTGGCTAAACGATGTGGAATTCAAAGATTGGTTTACACTGGACGAAGAAAAAAACACGAGTCATTGTGTTGCCGCTTCCCGCTGAGACGCAATAACAGATCTTCTGCAAAAAAACAAAAACATCTTAAACATAAAGACAACTTCAAAAGGGTAGCAACGCCTAAACACGCATCAGTACTGCCCACGCAAAAATGTGATTTTCCTTGTTGTCTAAGCCAGGGGACTGTAAATTTCCTGTAAAGGGTTTTTGCCCAGGCAATTCCAAATGTGTTGCAGCTACCGCTGTAGCTATGATCGTTTCCCACCTTGTGTTCTTAGAATACTGAATAGAACCTTAGAATACTGTTCGATTATCAGAGGCATCCCTGCTGGAAACCCATGTTTTTACTTCCGCTGGAGTTGACTCCTCCTCAGAAAGTCCTGTAGTAAATTCGAGAACAAGACATCATCAACGCCATCTAGCATCACAGGGTAAAGCTATTAGACAGTCTAGGGTTCGTAAATCCAACTTCAAACCGCTATACTGATTTCTTATACTGCTTTCACCACTATACTGCTTTTCATGCCCGAGCTAAAAAAAATTCTGGTTCAGCCCAACTTGGTAACAAGGCATTGGTCTCTGTTCATAAAGATGACACAAAAGTTCAGCGAAGGGACTAAAACAGTGAAATTTGAATTGATCCTTTTCGTCTGCTTAGAATTTTACTATGGGTTCTTATTACTTCGGAACTATGTGACTTTGAGAATGATTGCTTAAATATTTCAAGGCGAAGGAAGGGATCTTTGATTACTGCACAAGCATTCACGGTCCAAATATGAAGGAATTTTCTTTTCCTTGGGAAAAGATTCGAATTTCTTTCAGTCGTTTACGATAAGACAGCAGAGTCCAGTAAAGGACATGGAAGAGTTTTGCTCCGCTTATCTATGTAACATCGAAATGGGATTTTTCTTTCCCTCAGATGTGAAAAGCTCAGGGATTTTATCTTGTGGGCTGGTCGGAATTTTGATTACCTTGGATATTTTGAGCTATTTTCCATTGTTGCAATTTTCTCAGGAATTTACTGAGAAAAGTTTGGTTGAAATGGAACATACTTTACTAAGAAAAAATCTTGAAATATAATTTAAATGTCAAAACGTCTCAATAAAAAAAAATATTAGCCCAAACTCAGTATTTGCTAAGTATCATTCAAGAATTTTCTTTTTTTTTAGATTGCAAAAACCTGAAGGTTATGATTTTCTTCTGAAGTCACACGGGTTTCTTTTTCTGAATTTTCGACAAAATCTCCAAGCAACTTGTTCATAGAATTCAACTGAAAAATGTATTTCCAAAAGAACATTGCGAATGCGATGATAGAACAGGTTTTGTTTTGATCAACAGCTCTGGCAATTCCTCTTCAAAGAAATAAGACGTAAAAACGATTTGCGGGTAAAAACTACCTCTCATACACGTATTCACAATTGTTTACACTAGAGTTGACACACACTTTCAGAGGCGAAAAATCTCTGTTTTGAGGTTTTATTAGAAAAGGTAGCAAAACATGCTGGCTAGGTACCATGCATAAATCTTGTTGCTTATATTTTGCTACATTGTTCATGGGATTCTCAATGATGCGCCTGTCATCAATTACAGGCTACCTGTAATTGATGCGGTAGCATCATTTGCTACCGCAGAGCGTTGCTACTGCGGTAGCAACGCTCTGTTTTGGTCAAGGTAATTTTGTTGCTTCTGTTAATGCCGTCAATTTCAGGTGACCAAGAGAAAGCGGAAAGGGTCTAACCACCGTAGATTTATTTAAAAGTATGGACCTCTAGCCGGATTGATGGACATCATATTATATTTTTGGAAGCATAATTCTTGCCTGGGGCCAAAAAAGACGAATTTCGCTTATCCTTGAGCCTGTAGTATGAGAGTAGAAGCAGATTTTAATCCTATCAGTCGCTTTCTGGCATTTGACCTGTAAACATCTACGTTGGGTAAATTTTGAAACCCATTTTGGAAGTTATTACAATCCTCATTCAGTCACTGACCAGTTTTGAGCTTTATAATCAGGATTATTTGTTCCACCATTATGTCAAGACCTATGAAATATAATGCCCAGAGTGCAGACTTAGTGCTGCTAGTGGGACGGTGCAGTGCAGTCGGTGTCAACAGTGGTTTCATCCAAAGTGTGCAGGCATTTCTATTGAGGAGAGAAAACAATGTGGTGAGTAATTATGTTGGAACTGCAGGTCCCCCCGTTCCCTAAATGATGACCCTGAACCAGCTATAACACCAATTTCACTATCCCTTGACTCTAAACCACGCTGTACGCCCAAGTCTGTCACAAAATCAGCAACCCCAAAATCAGTGTCAAAAAATCAAGCTTCCCAAGTCCCCCTTGCGTTGACTGAGTTAAATATATCAAACAGCTTGCTGGTTTCCGAGTTAAATACATTTCACAGTTAGAAGAGAATTTAGACCATGAAGCAGCAATAGAAGATTTGGATAAACAAGTCGACGTATTTCTTAATGGCCAAAAAAGGGTAACGATATGTTCCATGAACGTGATATGGAAATTAAAAAACTAAGTGAATATATCAACTCCCATAATTCCCATCGCCTTCTTATGGAAGATGGACTTTTAACTCTACAAAACAATGAAGTGATCCTAAAATCAAAACATCAAAATTGCAAGAGGACTTAATAAACAACGAAGCATAGGGGATCAACTATCAAAGTTCATTAACTCCAGCATTAATTGCAAAATATCCCCAGAGAGTTTATAAACACCTACTAGTAGTATGACTACGGATGGAGCTCTTGAGTACGTAAATGGTTCAGTGACTTCCAGTTTGTTATATGAATCATCAGATGATAAAGAAACAAATGAAAGGAATAGCAAGGTTATTGAGAAGTCATTACCCGACGATGATATAGTTATTGGTCGTCATTTTATTTTGGGAATCTGTGTGTCTGATAATTGTATTTTTGACCATGTTGACCTGTTTTCTTTTTATTTTGTATTGATAAGTCGTGTAATTTCACTCATATATCATCAGGGGTGGAGGGTAGGTCAAAACCCCAACTTTTTTTAGGGCGGCACCGAAAGTATTCACGACTCCCTCCTCCCTTAGCTAGTTTTCCATTCAACTTCTAGCCATATCCCTACATACCTGATGCAAAGGAGTATGCCCCAGGAATCTATCCCTTGAAACAATCCTCTACCTGAAGTACTTACGCGTGTCCAGTCAACCTACCCCTAAAATCACTTTTAATCAATTCGGATTATCCCCCCCCTCAATCACATCCCTCCCAAAAATCCACTTCATTTCGACTCCGTTCCTCTCCGTGCGTCAAGGAGTTACCGACTGGTTCTAGACTCCACCCTTTATTTGCCAAAATAAACCCGACCCCTTCCCTCTCAAGACACCATCCACCGTACTTCCGTCTCCAGTATCTTGCATTCATTTATCAGCCCATAAAAGCGCTAGTTAGAAAAAAACATCTTTTCAGAAATGGTAAACTGGATGAATCTAATAAATTGAGAAAAGCAATTAAAAAGGAAACGAAAATCTGTGCGATCCTTCTACAAGAATAACGTCGAAGAATTGTTTACCAATAAACAAAAAAAAAATGTATTTCGAGATAAAAAAAATAATTATATGTTAGGAGTCTAGACCAGCTTGATTTCAACCTACCTGAATCCCCAGATGTTACTGCTAATAATCTTAACAAGTTCCTTGCTTCCATTGTCCAGAGCCTTCTGGCATTGACTTATCAATTACCAATTGACGATCCCCCCCCCCCTGCATTACCCTCCATATCTCCGTCTGAGACCGAAAGAATCCCCTCCATATCTCCCTTTGAGACCGAAAGAAGAATTGGGAAACAACTAAAAACAAGTGTATACCCTTTAGATATCCCGTTTCCTCTTATTAGTGCTTCCAGTGACTTTCTTTCAAAGCCCTTGTCTGTGTGTTTCAAGGAGATTAATGAGTCTGGCCAAAATTTAATTTCCATTGACCTTCAAAAAGCATTTGACCTTGTGAACCACAATATTTTAGTTGAGAAACTTGTAACTGATTTCAATATTGGTTCTTTCCTGGTTAAACTGATTGTCTCTCTTTTATCAAATAGATCAGAGGTAGTCAAATATCAAAATCATTATTCCAGTCCCCTCCCTGTCCACAATGGAGTATCCCAAGGCACTACCCTAAGTCTCCCTCCTTTTTCCTGTTATGATAAATCGCATAGCTACAGAATTTCCCGATAGATGGATATTCGTGGATGACCTAATGGTTGTTGAAACCTGCTACTGAAACTTCGTAAGCAACCCTATGATACCCTCAATGATATTGCAGATGACGCTGCGGACTTAGACATGAGAGTAAACCCCTCTAAATCTATTATAAGGCCGATATGTTCCCTTAAAACTCACCCCTTTTCTTCAATCTTACTCCCCCAGATATTTCTGCAGCTTCCTTTAAATTACTTGAGGTTACATTTTACTCTAATTTAAAGTGGGATATCGATCTAGAGACATTGTCATTAGAGCTAATGCGTCCATGTCTCTCTTTAAGCTCTTGGGTAAATTTAACGCCCCCCCCCCATCCCATTCTTTAAGCATCTTCACTTCCTTTGTCCGCCCGCATCTTGAATATGCTTGTCTAGTTTGGCATCCTGGCATCTCCGGCGATGAATCAGAAAAAATCGAATCCATTCAAAAAAGGACCCTGAGAATAATTTTTAAAGAAGCTAAGGTACCACACTCGCTCCTTCTAAAAAAGGCCAAGCTGGAAACTCTTGAGTACCGGAGAGGAATGTTGTGCCTCAGTTTTGCAACAACAAAAAAATGCAATAGTAAACGTTCGCACGGAAAACATTTCATCCAAGAGATACTCCCCACCCAGACACCGCCTGGCACATATGTTTCTGAACCTGTTCCTATCTTGTCCCCCATCCATTGCTTTACCTCCGGGAGTGAAAAGACCTTTATTCCATCCATTACTGATAAAATAAGCTGCTAGTTTTCTTTTTCTTTTCTTTTTTTGTACCGTGATACCCAAGTTATATGCTCGTTGGATTTTGTTGATCCCTCCCCCTTTTTACATGTTCCCTTTTAAACCTTTTTAACGTGTATTTTATTTTAATCCTTTTTAATTTTTACCTTTTCAGCTTTCTACCATCTTGCCGAAGTATCTTTGACTAATGAATGCTTGTGTAATTCTGATATTGCTGTTTTTGGCATTGTTTTGCCAGTTTTTTAGTTGTTTGCTTTTTATGAAAAATTAGGAATTCTGATAGAAGGTTTACCCATGTCTAGAAAATCAACTTCTGAACTAAAAAACATACTATTTTTTTTATTTCTCATCAATGCTCCTTAGAAACATGAGGAATGTCTATTGTATCAGTTTTTTGTACAAAAAATTTGATCATATGATACACCCAATAAAAAAATCAAGAAACTGGGAACGTCTTTTTTGTGGTACACCAGAAAAAATTGAAAAAAAGTAGCCTATGCTCAAAACAAGCTAAAAACATGATTCGCTGCAGAAACTCAGCCCTTCCATCACCTCTCACCTCCCATCGTAAATTTTTGGCAAAAAGGTGGCATTTGCAACTTTTAAAACAAGAATCGTACAAGGATTTTCAATTTGTGTGATTGAAGAGCCAAAGTTGGCCAGTGACTAATCAAATACCACGGTCTTGCACCTACTACTGGCAATTTTTCAGCAGAAAAGCACAAGATGTCGCCCATTGTTTGAAGAAGGAAAATGCCAAAACATCAAAACTGCATGACTAAAGGAACAAAGTGGGATCATGGTAACGCTCAGATCCATCAGAGTCCAGAGTCCAGAGATCAGAGTCCATCGCAAAGCTTTCAACAAATAGGTAGGCATACAGAAGCTTATTTCAACCTAACTAATTCGATGAGTTTTGATTAATATTATTATGAAGTACAAATCAAAATAGTATGTTTTGTATTATTCTGTCTCTTTCTCTCTCTCAATCTTTTCCCACAAAACTAATAAAAGTATAGAAAAAAGAAGATAACTAAGCATGAAGAAGGTTTAAAAAGCTCGTTTAAAATGCTAAGAAAAAAAATTCACATAGTAGTTTAACCTTTCAAAAATTCATATATCTTTAATAAAATTATCTCGTTTCTCGACAGAATATCCAGCACAGTCAATACACTTTAGGGAGCTTGACCCAAAATTGTCAAGTCCTTGATCATACTAGGTCACATCTAAGCTTTCATCAGCCTGTTAATTTTCGGTTAAGTTCATCAACATTATCTCCCCTCGAGATCGATTAATTTGTAACTGAAAGAAAAGATAAAAACCACTGATAGACTTATTATCTCCCGCATGAAGGACTCTATCAAATTCGAGTTTATGAGGCAAAATAAGGTTTGTATTGTCCTGCAGAAGGAAAAATAATTGTTGCGTTGTCGTGTTGGCCTTATGACGTTTGCAAAGTTCAGAATGAATTTATACCCCAGAGACAAAATTTTCTTCTTGATGGCAGCTGCATGAGGCTGGAGCAGGGTGGTATAATGAATTAATCACATTAATATGCGAAAGGTCCTCCTACAAGCAAGTTTATCAAGTATTTTCGCATAAGAAGGTCACAAAACTTAAAATCCCCCTCCCTTTCTTTTTTTACACGTTGGTAAGTTCTCATTACAAAATTATCGTGAACTATCTTCAACAATATCGAACGACTTACAGAAAGACAATGGAAAGTTAATCTACTACTTTGGAAAATATATAAAAATTCAATATATAAATAATTAGAAGATTCATCAAGCATCATAGTTTTACCTAGAAGCGGTACGTGGTGCTTTCTTGCATTCTCCTTGTTTTCTTCGTTTCCACTGCTCATATTAGCAAGTTTTTGTTAAAGAATAAAAGGAAACCAAAAAATAAGGTCAATAGCCTACAAACCTTGCATCAAGAAAGCGTGATCTTAAAATCATCACAGCCTCACAAGTAGACTGTTTAAGTTGCATTTGAATCGACGAAAACTTCTTGTGTATGATTTGAACCATTCTTTCAATTTCCTTGGGAGTAATTGGTCGGGTTCTTGACTGTTCACGAAGCAGATTCATCACATGCGTCGTAAACTCATTGCAAGCCTTTAAAAGGAATGCATTAAATAAATTAACAGGCTTAAGAAATGTGCATGGTTCATAACTTATCATGTTGAGTTCTCAACAAAGTGGCTGGAAGGAAAATCTTTTGAGGAGTTCTCATGTTATAAATTTTTTCATATTTTTTCTTTAAATAAATTCATCCCGACATCATTTATTAAATAGACATCTGTTCTGTTGCCATAAAAACTTTAAAAAAAAGCAAAATAAAATAGGGCATCATTAATCAAAATCATCGGATTTTTTTTCTTGTTTTGTCTTATCTGATGTTCCTTGGTTCCGTAACTACAATTGAGCTACCTACATAAATAAATCCCAATTCCCAAAAGGAGTTACTGTCCAACAACACTTAGGCTGACCGAAGGCATTACGTTTTAACCGCTCCTTTCCCACGACAAAATTTGAATCCCCTCCTGCCCTTTTGCTTCTCCTATACGACTCCATCATCCAAGCCCTCCCGTAGATACCGTGGATCCGGTATTAGGATAATCTGAATCCATTCAATGTATTTCGATTCAGATCGACCCTCTCCCACAGTTCACAGTTAATCTTCTGCTTTATCCCAACCCCCTCTCCCAAGCCAAAATTAAGGTTCACTTGAAACCCATCCTAACACTTGATGAAGGTTTCAACTGAACTCACAGCCATTTGACGGCAAATAACGTCTTCTAATTTACGCAGGTATACATGTTGTTTCCAAAATATACATTAAGAATCTTGGCCCAGTGAACGACCTCAAAGAGCTCTTAGCTGAAAAGACAATAGATTTCATTATTTTTTGTACAAAGCCTACCTATGAAGAATCGGTAATCTACATAATTTAGGGTCATTGTCTTGTGGCTGTTGTGGTATTGTTGACAAGTGATGCATACTTATTAAACCTTATGATGTTTCTGAATTAAATTACTATCTCAAAATTTTGATCCAGTATCATAGGGTTGTGGGGAAAGGCTGGGTAGAGGGAAAGGGTACCGGTGAGAGGCTTGTTGCCTCAAATGGCTTTTGTCCTACAGAGCGGTTCTAAAACTTTCAGCTCAAACCAAATGAGCCTTATCCACGTTTCTGCGACAAACCTTCATAGGAATAGACTGCGGAAACCCTTCGTTAGGCCTCGTCTTAGAAGGAGTCATTTTTTTTTATACTACACTGAATCCCCCTATTGCCAAAGGACTTGAGGATAGAAGTTTCGAGTCAATTGGGCAAAAAACTTCTTTGCCCTCTTTGGGCCCCGTTTTCTTTAGAAGTGGGATGACATTTTTTGTTAATTAAATTACTCATGGCCCATTGGCTTTTGGCAACTTACGACTGTAGGTGTCAAAGTGATCAGGGGCAAAAGACTTTTGGCCCATTTTCGCACCTTTTTTCCCTGACCCACAAAACGATCCCTGAAAGCTTTGAGCGAGTCAAAACCCCGGCATAAAACAAACCCTTTTTTCTATTATAAAACCCTGTAAATAACTGGCAATTTGCATTATTTACAGCCCTTACATTGGGGACTGTGGGGATCACACCATCCCCAGCATCAAACGAGCCCCCTTTTTCTATGATAAGACCCTGTAAACAACTGGCAATTTGCATGATTTACAGCCCTTACATTAGGGACTGTGGGGATAATACCATCCCCAGAGGCATATTTATCAGAACTTCTAGCTATTGCTAACAAAAGTACTATCTGAAAATCTTGTGATGATGTCATGGAAGGCTACTGAATGGGGGCGGTAGCAAAAAGAGTGTAGGAGAGGGGGGGGCAGAACCATAAAGCTTTTTTCAACAACCAAAGGCATTTATCCTTTCTCTTTCGACTAACAGGGCTATTCTACTTTTGATTTAGCTTAATTTAATTTATCTCTGACTTTTACGAGTTTTTAAACAATTTTCAAATTCCCTCTCTGAACATCCCTAACGACAATTTTACGCCATAAATATAACAAATATCAGACCTTTATTTTTGTTTTAAAAGTGCACGGAAAAACCTTTCCATTTGGAGATTTTACTTTTACTATATGAGGTTAGATTACCTGTTCATATTTTTCCAGCTCTTGGTGGTAGATTTGTCGGATTTGAGCAAGCTTAGCTCTATAGTCTGAATGTTCAATGGCAGACTCAGTCATTCCACCCCCTGGGCTAGCAACTGCAGCTGAGGCATTAGCGGCTGCTCCGGCACCGCCACCTTTTTCTGGGCCAGCAACTCCTTCAGCAATTAACATGTTGTCTAGCCTCATCAACTGCGGATCGGGTGGTTCTTCTTCTTGGGTATTACGAAGACTTAAAACTAGGAAAAGGAAATAAAAATTGCAGCAAGGATTTTCAAAAAGATTTAAAATAGCGAAGGCATGCTATCTGCTACCTGACAATATTAACAAAAGCCAGCAACAGAGTAGACCAGATCTTGATTACACAAGCTTGATAAATGTCCACTATAAAAACAGATGGCGCACAAAAATGTAAATAGTAGTATATTCTTGCTGCAACGAAATTTTAAAATAAGTATCTTGCAATCAAATGCAGTTGTTGACCCTCGTCACCTACAGAGAAGTTAGCAATCCTGCCTGCAGAGCTTGAGGAAGGCTTGCGCAACGCGGTGCCAGCTTCATATTCTTTTGAGGTTTAGCAACACCTTTTCTGAGAATAGGTACAAGGTCAGTATTCATTCATTAAATTAATAATATGAAAAAAACTTCGTTTTCTTAAAGAGTTAAAGAGGCTGCGTCCCAAAGTCGAACCTTAAAACGTACAGGAATTAGGAGAGGCAGTTGGGGGGCTGCCGCCCCCCAAACCCCCCGCTCTTGGCTTCAGAAATGCCCTCTTTGAATTAACAAAACAAAAAACCTGTACAAAAGAGTCTTTAAAAGCGGGGGGTTTGGGGGGCAGCAGCCCCCCAACTGCCTCTCCTAATTCCTGTACGTTTTAAGGTTCGACTTTGGGACGCAGCCTCTTTAACTCTTTAAGAAAACGAAGTTTTTTTCGTTTTCTTATTTCAAAGCGAAAGATCGCTGAAATTTCGCGGATAAGCTCCTGGGCCCTAGGGGACCTTAACTTGTGAATTTCAGCCCGATCGGACAACGTTAAAGGGGGGGTGGGGTTGGGGGGTCGAAACTTTCGGCCAGATTTTCCCCATGAAGGAAAAGTCGGATGGGGATGAAATTTAGCAGGTTTCTTAGTTGGAGCTCGGGCTACGAAATGCATCCCTCTCCATCCCTCTGCGACCACTGGAACCAAAGATCGCTTATCATTGTCGTGGTTCGCCTCTTTAAAGAGGCACGAGTGTGCCTCCTTGAGAAGCGTTGTTGCCACCAGATAACCTTGTCTGTCGCATGGGTTACCCACTAACGTTGCATGTAGTCATGCTATATATGACTCTATGATCCTAATCAGAGAGGCAATCTTGAACCACTCTCGAAGGAATACCTAATTTTCCAAGTATAAAAAGACTAATGTCGATGAAGGGGGATTCAATACGACCTCCAGTCTTCATCAGAATCCATTCCTTAATTCTAATGACAAAAATCAGTAAAATGTCAGTCATCTTTGAACCACCATATCAAATGCACCCCTATTTTGCCTCTTTCCTCTTTTTCATGTTAGTAAATATGTTTGATATGCCCTACATTTAGCTCCATACATTTCTTGTGACAAATATCTTTAAGTCCTTGAAGATACTTGAATGACTTAAGTCATTGCATCTAGAAGACTCCTGAGTCTCCTAGATGCAATGACTTAAGTCACACGGCATTTGTACTACCCTAGTGTATGATGTGGACTTCACTCTCAGCTACGGTAGTCATGCCCTTCTCCTTCTACTTTTTCTACTTTTGGAAATTTTGAACTGCGTTAAAGGGTGATTTCGTTCTTTGGAAGGACAGTGAGGGAAAGTGCACAAAAACACTTCGAACGATTGGTAGAACTAATCAAGACAAATCCAAGATTTATTTCTTGGCGGGTTCGTCAAAATTTCAAGGACTAATTGATGATGTATAATAGGATATACACAGATCAGAATAAAAAAGGTTTACAGTTCGTCTATCATAATCCGAGTTTCAAAAAGATATTAAAAGTACATTATAATAAAAGAAATCAATGCTTTTCACTTTCAAAATTCGTAACAAAATATAAAAAAAAATCGAAAATATATACATCTTCCTCTTTTTTTCAATCGCAAAAGACAGAACGGAAGCTATGAGATTATATAAATTTTTTTATAACTCAGCCTTAATATCCAAAACTTACCCTGCTCATTAACAGTTCATTAATCATTTTCAAGAGTTGAAAAACAGTTTGAAGGATTTGTACAGTTTACGCACATCGAGCCAATTGTTTTCTTCTAAATCAATCCTTTTACAGGCCAAATAGTTGTAATAGAAATGGCCGCATGTATTGCATATTGTGTTCAACTTAAGAAATAAGAACTAGAGTTAGAAATTTTTGACCTTAAGAATGATATTTCCCTAAAATCTTTAATATCAGAGGATTTTTGGAATACAGTGTACAGGGAAAAGTTCCCATTTCTGAAAAAAGCGGCATATAAAATTCAATACCATTTTGGTTGGGCATATTCAAGCGAATCATTATTTTCCAACATGAACTGAATAAGATCAGGATATAGATCTCGACTCACCAATGAGCATCTTCATGATTGTTTGTTAACAGGATTACCATCACACAATCCTAGTTATGAGGCACTTACCAATGATACGCAATGCCAAAGATTACATTGACACGTTTTTATTACGTTTTGTAAATACATTTCCCTGAGTATATACAATTTGAATTATAGTTTTATTATTTGAAAAATTATCATACATTATTAAATTATGAATATACGAGAATAAATTATAGGAATGAGAATTTGTGGAAGGATTTTGTCGATTACAAATCGTGGTGCCCGTCACCCTGCCGATACTTTACAATGTGCTCTAGAGCACAAAAAAGGTATGGAACCTCTGCTCTACGCCGTTCCTAAGATATTATTGATACACTTTTTTGACAGCCTGCAGGCACACTGTGTGTTGCATGCTCGATTTAGTTGTTTAATATTGTGTGTAGATTTCAGCTCTTGTCCCAAGGACTGTAGGGGGTCATATCATCCTCCAAGGTATAGTTATTGGACCTTTCAACTAGGACCCGACCGATATATCAGCCGGCCTATATTACCGGGCTAATATCATTATCGGATATTGGAAACAATATCGGATATCGGCTTTTTTTTTGCACAGCTTATCCAGAAGATGGCGCGAGATTTCCTCAGGTAATTTTTCCTTGTCCAGTCCTTGGGGTCGGAGCCACCAGCTAAGCCTGACCGTGGTAGAGAGAGCAGTAGAGGTGAGTTCAAGTGAAGTCAAAGTATATTTGTTGTCAATACTTATCAATGCACACCTGGTGAAGCAATGTTCTACACGTATAGTAAGTTCAAGAACATACAACCAGAGAAGTTGTTCTTGCTTATCTCCTGAATCCCAGATGCAAGCACTGATCTTTAAATCATGCGGAACTCAGTAACGCAGAAAGGTGGATAAAAGAAAAAACACTGTGTCAAACATTGGAAAAACATAATTAGCCACTACAACACAAGAGCAGGAAAATCCAAAACAAAGGAGAGTAGGCACAGCAAGTTTGATTTACTGTCTGTTTGACAACATGCTTGCAACTTCAAAAAGTAAGGAAGAAGACTCAGCAGATAATATTCATCAGCAACTGGAAAGATGCATGAGTGAGGCTGTCATTGACAGCCAAAAAAAAGTGTGCATTCAAGTGGCGGTGAAGTAACAGTAGTCGTTTCAAGAAGACGGCACAACATGTTCGAAAGTATCTCTGTTGTCCGCCCTCTTCTATCCCAAGCGAAAGAGTATTCATCACAGTTGGAAACATTTATGATGACAAACTAAGCTCTCTGAAAGGAGAAAATGTAGAAAAGTTGTGCTTTCTGCAGTATATAGACTGGACTTATTAAGCACCGTCCACTTGAACTTTATTTGGTTTAATGCTTTTCTAAATGATTTCTAAATAAACCATTTTTGCATTATTTGGAAACTACAGTGAATTATTGAGCCTGTTCTTTGATGTGTAATAGACAAGGGAGAAATAAACGAGCATGAACACGTATTGGTACGTTACTGATATATCGATATTGGATCAAAAATCCATACCAGCAGGGTCCTACTTTCAACTATGCTTAAACAAAATGGCTATCTCGAACTTCTCATTAAATGTCTTTGTGGAGATAAGGGAAGTAGCGTGAGGGCTGCTTGCCCTCCAATCACATTTAACTCTTAAAAAGAGCACTACAGTTTTCAATTTCCAACCCAGAGTCCTCTCCGATATCTATATATAGATAGAGCCCACCTATGGCGCTGCCTATTATAGGTCCTTCTTGCAATCCTTTTCTAGAATGGCACAGGCAATACGGGGTTAAATCAAGAAGCGGTACATACTATCAAAAGGAATCACATCCAACTGAAGGCTCTTGTAAGATTCGCACACGATAAGACAGCTCCGGGTTCTATTTTAGTCAAGGCGTAGCACAAGATTTTATAAAAGTCTATAATTTCAAGTCTGCTGGTTGTTGATGAGGCTACTTCTGGTCCGGTAGCAAGCATAAGAAATAAAAAGGCATAGTTCTTCAATCAATCTTGTTACACCTACAATTAATAGCATATTCAATGCAATTCCAAACAGCCGAAGCCTTGACTATGCCCCTGCGCGACTGTAATTGATTTAGTTTCTATATTGTATTAACAGAGCCTAACCAATCAAAACACGTTCTAAGCTTCACTAAAAGTGATCGTAAATTTGGGTAAGAAACAACTTTCAAATTTACGCGTGAAAATGAAGCGTATTTTTTGAAAATATACTTTCGAACAGAACATATTATATGCAAGTCCCACATTTACAAATAAAGTAAAAAAAAAAAAAAATTACCTGTTTTTTCTTTTATCTCACACAAAACAGTAAATAAAGCTGGCTTCATTCGATGACAGTTTAAAGTGTGCTTCCTGGAATTAAAAATAAACCAAGTTACCAAGTAATTTGCTAAACCAGTAAGTTCCACAGCTCTTACAGAACACTTTGACAGCATGCCTTTTGTTCCAGCTATAGTTGTTTCTTTTTTTTTCAAATAACATCTTTCTCCTCTTCCCTCTTCAAAAAAAAATCTATTAACATTCCCTAACCAAAAAAAATACTGGTATCCACTACATGTAGACAGATAACTGAAAGTAAGGACAAAGAGTTGGGAACAAGTCTTTCTTTCACTAGGTTCTAGTAATATGGCTCTAGGGTGTTACAGTCTAAAACCAGAAATACTCCTAAATAGCTTCGCTTACCTGAATAGTATTATTAGTAAAGATGGTGGATGCAATGACGATATAAAAATAGAATAGCCAAGATTCAGGGTGTTTTTTCACAGTTGAAAAAAGCTTGGAAGAATCGGAGGACATTCTGCGAACCAAGACTATAATATGAGAAACTACAGTGATGAGTGACCAAGTACGATTCTGAAAAGTGTGCGCTTTAAAAGATGAAGAGGATTTGCTAGATGTTTTCCAGGGGAATTACCAACGGTTGGTTTGGGTTTCCGTTTGACCGACCGTATATTAATAACAAGCTATATGAAAAAAGTGGCTCTATAACTCTTTCTATAACTATGAGAGAAAGGCTGAGATTGCTAAGGCATGCTTTGCAAATGAGGGATGACAGATTCCCAAAGATTGTTCTTTTTGGCCATCTATCTAGGTCCAAAAGAAAAGAAAACGAAATTACATAGAACACTTCTTTAGTAAATTGGTGCGCATGGTTGCAAGGATATACTCCACCGTGTAACTATTTAAGGACGCATTGCTTCAAATTCTAGTGACAATTTTACTTTGCAGACAACCTGATTGACTCCATGAATATTCCTAACTAAATGACTTTGTCGCTGCTGTTTTGGGCAGCCAAGGATCGGTGAATTCACTCATTTCCATCCTGATAATGATTTCGAATAGGAGACCTCAAATAGAGTTAATCAACATTAGCGTGGTATTATACTATGAGCATAATTAATGCTATTTGTCATTAACACCATAATTCAAATAAGTACAGACAAAGCTCTGACCAACTATATCAACTAATTATGGTTCAATATCCAGCAAAGTCAACAACCTCAGGAAAATGAAATTCCATAAAGATAAAACTACTAAATAGTCTATATTTCCAAAGGCATATTTTGGGATTTGGAAAAATAGCCATGTTCAAGGAAACTTAGTTGCATCTTCAAGTCATTAGTGAAGTAAACTCAAATTCAGGTGGTAAACAGCCCAGTTCTTTTGAGAAGACAGAATAAATAAAGGGTAGAAATAGAGCACAAAAAGGCTTAAAAAAAGACCAAATACAAAACCAAACGCCTGGTCTTAGCAAAAGCTCTCTAGACGAGTTTTTATGCTAATAGAAGTTGCTCGTATACAATTACAAAAGATAGGTCATGCTGAGAATGAAAATAATCATTTTTGTGTTTTTTTTGTTGTTTTTTTTGTCCAGAGTTTGACTGAACTTGTTGAATTCCTGGGTCTAACTCTTGGAATTTATGAGAAAAACAAATATTGTTGCCCCATCACAAAACATGACCTCGCTCGTCCTTGATGTTTCTCTAGATAGTGTGATGTATAACTATCTGTCGTTTTTAGATGGTGCAATTGTGCAAATGTTTGACTATTTTAAATTAAATCTAGAAATTCTGCGTTTTTTATTTCTTTTGCTCTTAACTAGCTGTAAAAAATAAAGAATTGCTTTTGAGGGAGGATTCATTCCGATTTCGTCTAGGGAAAAAGGTCTCCTTCCGCAATCCTCCCCTTTTAGTATGGTTTACGTAACTGTGTAGTGGGGTTATTTATCTCCTATGAAGAATCTGACAACTTCCTTCCAATGGAAATTTTGAAGAAAAACAGATGCAAAGTAAGAAACCAAAACTTTTTGTCCATAAAAGGCCCTTTTCAATATTTTTGGGCCAGAAAAGTTATGGCTCCTCCTAAAATGTTGGAAGTTTTTGACTTTTACAAATCAATCATCACATGATGAATGAATGATGGGAAATTCTCCTTCCTAATATTGGGCTGAGGCCCACCTCCCCATCTCCAGACAAGCAACCTAGCACTGCATCTTTGCTTCAGTAAGACTCAAAGCTTTTTTCATCTAGACATATAGCCTACATATAAGTAACCCTATACAAGGAATGAAGGTGAGTTGAATTATATTTTTATCAATATGTGGCACTGAAACTAGTCCAATTCTCCATATATTATGTACAGAAAATCAACACATACACTTTTCACTTAAACGCCCCAGAATTCTGATATCATTTATGGCCCCTCCCCTAACTAGCACAAGTGAAATAAAAACTCAAAGAGCACTTACAGAATACAGAAAATTTACTTGCCTTGCCTGAGCTTCATCCAAGGACTGGTCAGTAATATTCATAATCTGCTGAAGGATTTCACCAATGTCTTGCTTCCTCCCCATGGCAACACCATCTTCACCCTGATGTGCAGGTGTATTATGCTCCATTCCTCCAGCCATGGATCCTATATTATATGGGTTTTGCATTATTCCAATTGGTGGGACTTGACCTGATCCCGGATGCATCAATCGAGATGGATCATCCATCCTATAGAAAAAAAAAAAAAAATCAGAAACAAAGGGTGAACATAGAAATCCTAGACGGGTGAACTTTGGACTCCTCATAAACCAGTTTTGGATCTGCTCTTTTCCTTATTTGTAAACATTAAAAACAACTACTATCTATGCTCTCTTAATTTTGACAATAAATTGAAATCTTCTAATAATTCTGATTTTAATGGACTTGTAGCTTTTGCAAATGATACCACATTATTTACTGTACTGAATGACAAAAAGAAATGCATATTCTGTTACAGTATTCCTTGAAAGTGGTCTGAACACAATCATTTATTATTGTTTATAATTTTTCTTCAGGCTCTTTTTATTGTGTTTTTCATGTCATATTTTTACTTCCATTAGTAGCCTATCCATGTTTCTCAAACATTTCTAGGTTTTATATAGATTACAGACTGACTACTAAAAAAAAAAACCTGATCAACTATAATAGACAACTAATGGGATATGAGAGTTACATGACAAAGTGAAGGTGAGTTGTATAACATGTCGAGAAATGAGCCTACTGTGTAAAACATTTGAGAGAGTAAAATATGAAGAAAACTCAAAAAATAAAGTTGCAACTTTTTGGCAAAAAAATTACTTCTAATTGTGGTCTGAGTCTTTTTTTTTTTTTTTTTTTTTTTTTTTTTTTTTTTTTTTTTTTTTTTTTTTTTTTTTTTTTTTTTTTTTTTTTTTTAGGTTTTGAAAAACGCACTTCCATTAAATGAGGAAGGTTTTAAGCAGTATTAGGATGTTTTGGTGATTCTTTAGTTTTATAATTTTTGAAAAAAAGCAGATAGGAGGTAAGGGGGCATTTTTTCTCCTGGATCTGTTGGGGCACTATTAGTCTATATGCATAGACTACCACATATTCCTCAAAGACATTACATTACTTACATTACTTAAATTATTATAGGAGGGGGACAAAACTGATATTGCTAATGGGCTTTAAAAATCTTACCTACACATCTGAATTGTTATCTGTCTCTCATTAGCATAACTTTGTAAAATGATCTTTTACAGTTGTGTTCAATTTTATTCAAGTTTTGTTCATAATTTTCCCAGTGGAGGAAAAGGTCTGTGAGCCTTTCAAAGATTATACTAAAGAACAAGCTCCCTCAAATGAAAGTACAGAGCAACATTAAAGCTTAAAACACTAAGAAGCTATTATGTGTATGATGAGGGCTTTCTCCTCCTCAGCCCCCTGCTCTTTATACAAAGTTTGAAACATATGAACTAAAAACTTCATTTGGTGTTGTGTTTGAACATTTGTTCGACAGGTTAAGATATCTACATTGAAAAGACGTTTGTTACAAGCCCAGAGAGAGAGAGAGAGAGAAAGATGGGTTTATTAATATAAATAACAAAACAAAACAAGCAAATGGCCCGAAGCAAAGCTTGTTTGGGCTTACAACCCCAATACACATACAAATAAAACAATACGAAAAAGAAGAAAAATTAAAAAGAAAAGGAAAAGAAAAAAGAAAGAAAGAAGACGAAAAAAAATCAATTACCCTGCATTTCAATCGAAACGGATTTACACTTCAAAAGAGACAAAACAAAAAGAAACTAAAACCACTTTACCAGTATCGCCAAAATCAAAACCAACATCTTGGCTCCACTTGAGGTCCACTCAACTATCAAAACCATAAATATTAAGGCAAAATAGCTTTAATTCCCGCCGAAATTCAAGAAAACTATCCAAGTTTCTCAAAGTCGTAGGTAAACAATTCCATGCATGGGGTCCTAGATGCCGAATAGAGAATTGAGATCTACGGGTAATAGTAAGCGGACGACGAATTATATCGGACTGTCTCGTAGAATGTGTATGAATATCACTTCCTAATTCAAACATACTTTTAAAACATATTGGTAAACAATTTTGAAAATATTTATATATAAACAGGCTTCGATAAAAAATAATAAGTCCTGCTAAAGGCAAGATTTTGCATTCTATATACCTCTTTTGTACCGAGTCTTTAAAACCTACACCACATAACACTCGAAGCGCTTTATTCTGCAAAACTCGAACACGATCGAGATGAGAAGGAAATGTACTACCCCAAACATTGCAACAATATAGCAGATAAGGATGAATTAAGGAATAATACATTGTTCTTAAAATATCTCTTGGGAAAATATACTGCAACTTTCTTAAAATGCCAACATTCCTAGCGAGTTTAAGACTAATATAATCTATATGTTCTCTAAAGCTGAGACATTCATCAATTAAAACTCCTAGATATTTTGTACAATTCATTCTTAAAATACCCATATCGGCAATATTAAGTCTGTCTATCCAAGGGTAATAATTTGAGCTCCTACCATACAATAAAAAGCAAGATTTACTATAATTCAAATTTAACTTATTAAGCTTCATCCAATTTTGTACAAACTCCAGACAAGAACTAATACGACTCAACAGCTGAATTCCTGTTCGTGCAGCCACAGTTATATGAGTGTCATCCGCAAAGCTGGGAACAGTTACTTTTTCCCCGTCACATCCAATGTCAAGATCATACGAAATCATATTAAAAGCTCTACATAAATCATTTATGAAAATTAGAAACAACAGGGGACCAAGAACAGATCCTTGAGGTACTCCAAATTTAACACTACTGACTGAAGAAACATTATCTCCTAGTTGTACATATTGAGTTCTTTCTTTTAAAAACGAGGACAGTAATTCAAGAAATGGTCCTCTAAAACCGTAATTTTCTAATTTAGCAATGAGTATAAAATGGTCAACGCAGTCAAAAGCTTTTACAATATCAAGAAAAACAGAAGCGACTTTCATACCATTATCCAACGCATCATTCACAAAAGTTGTCAAAAATAAAACAGCATGCTCAGTAGATAAACCCTTCCGAAAACCAAATTGATTTGGATTAAAAAATGATTTACTCTCCAAAAATTCAACCATTCTTTTAACTATCAATTTCTCAAACAATCTAGATACTACTGGTAATAAAGAAATGGGCCTGTAATTTCCTAGTACATTTTTATCTCCACCTTTATAGACAGGAATAACTTTTGCAATTTTAAAACAACTTGGAAACACTCCAGTCCTTAAACATTCATTAAATAAATACACTAAATGACCGGAAATAACAGGGTAAATATACTTTAAAGTTTTAACTGTAACAAAATCACAGCCTGAAGCTCCAATTTTTAATTTTTTCAATGTTTCAGAAAGCTCAGAAGCGTTGATTGGCTTCAAATATGCTGAAACATCACTTGCATTCGATAAATATTTCTTAAAACTACCTTCCTGCTCAGAAATAACTATACTTTGGACCAAATCCTTTCCCACATTAGCAAAATGACGGCATATTCTATCAGCAGTTGTACTATCATTATGTATACCGTCAGGAAATATACCATCATTATTAGGACTTACGACGGATTTTATAATTTGCCATGTTTTTCTAGGGTTACCTTCACAAGATTTAAATTTATTACGATAGTAATCAGCTTTGGCTTTACGAAGTAGTGCATTTAACTGGTTACTATAAATCTTGTATTCTGTTTTATCACTTACACTATTACTAGCCGCACACATTTTGAACAAATATCTTCTTCTAATAATAGCCTTTAAAAGAGCTTGGGTGATCTAGGGTTTCTTTGGAGTTTCTCTACGACGAGTTGCATTTTTACAAATACTACAATCAATCAATAAACTATTTATAATTGAATACCAGTTTTGAAACTTAACATTAATATCTAGTTCATTACTATTTAAAAATTCAAAATTGCATTTCTCTAACTTTACTTTATAAATAATGAGCACATTATTATCAATGATCACTTTTTTATATCTATTTTGTGAATTTGAGTTAAGCCTAGTACCTTTACTAAAAAAATTTTGAACACTCAAAAATATCCCAAAATGGTCAGATACTTCATTTATTATCACACTTGCATTATAGTAACTGACATTAGCAAAAATATTATCAATCAACGATGCTGAATTCATAGTAACCCTAGTTGGGACTGTAATCGTAGGCTTCGACCCATAACTCAGCATAATATTTAAAAACTGGCTAACTTCTGTATTAATAAACAAATTCATTAGGTCAACATTGAAATCACCACACACAAATATAGGTAAGTTTCTACTCCTAATCATGTCCAACTGTTTTTCTAGTAACATAAAAAATTCATTAATATTACTCGACGGAGGTCTATAAACAACAACCAAATAAAACACCTTGGATTTCTTGCTAACCTCTAATACCAAGCTCTCAAATACCATTTCTCTATTAACCCTTAAATCATCTCTTTTTATAACTAGCAAGTCTTTTCTAATGTAAGCACCCAGTCCACCATGCTGACGAGTCTCCCTATTCTTAAGAAACAATCGATAATTACCTATTTCTAATAAACTAGAATTATGATTCTGTAGCCAAGTTTCAGTTAGAGCTAATATTTGAATTCCAGAAAACATACATAGTTCATTTAAATATGTTACACTGCTTTGCAGTCCCCGACAATTCAAGTGGAAAGAATTCAGATGGGATGAATTTGCATTTTGAATTCCAAGGGAAGGTAAAATACTACAAGGAAGACAAAAAAGAGAAAAAACACCGGTCAATAAACTAAAAGAAGAAAAACAATTTGGCATCAAAAACATAAAATGGTTCAAAACAAAAATCCATAGAAAACTGGCCAAACAAATTAGCATGAACAACACAATCAAATCATTTTGTTGAATAAATCATGTCAAAGCATCATGTGATAAAATTGGTCAAAAAAAAGAGTGGGTCACAACATGTCAACAGATTTTATTAAGATATTAAAGAAGTAAAAAAAAAAACACAGAAAAGGAGGAAAATGAAGGAACAATAAAGAGTGGAGCTATCGGGTTGTTTTTATCAATTTCTTTCTGCAATGTAGGGGAAAAAATTTATTTCATATCAGAAGATAAAGCATCAAATAGGTGACAAGATAGGTACACATTGAGAATGCTCAGAAAGATAGACCTGGATGGGGAGTGTCTTTTGGGGAAAATGTTATTGATGCAAGGGTTTGGTTTTGTATTATAATTATTTTATTTTTTTAATGAAGAAATAACATAACTCTCCTGTATTTCAGGATTTCTAGCCTTTATCTTTTTTTAAGAAGAAGAGAGCACAAAACTTTACCTTCTTTGAAAATAATTCAAAGCACTTTTTTTTGAAAAATAGAGGAATAATATAATTCACTTACATTCCAGGATTTCTAGCCTAGCTTTTTTTTTAGAAGAAAGGAGTACAGAACTTTACCTTCTTTGAAAATTATTCAAAGGACTTTTTTAGAAAAATAGAGGAATAAGATAACTCTCCTGCATTCCAGGATTTCTAGCCTAGCTTTTTTTAGAAGAAGAGAGCACAGAACTTTACCTTCTTTGAAAATTATTCAAAGGACTTTTTTAGAAAAATAGAGGAATAAGATAACTCTCCTGCATTCCAGGATTTCTAGCCTAGCCTCTTTTTTTACAAGAAGAGACCATGGAACTTTACCTTATTTGAAAAATATTCAAAGGGCTTCTTTTGGATGACCTTTCCTGGGAAATACCAGGGTGCCTAACTGGACAACCACAGTCAAGATGAGAGTGGACAAATAAAGCGTAAACGCTTGAAGAACGGGAAAGGGGGTGCCAGATTTACTTAGGAGCATAAGAAGGGGGGCATTTGCAATAGCTTTGTGGATCATATTTTTAATATGGAAATCCCACTTTAAATAAAAAGAAAAGTACGATGCCAAATGAATTGACACAAGAATTTCAGGAAGAATTGGATAAAGAAAAAGGGTGGAGACTTAAGGTTTATAATGGTCTACTCCAGCGTCCAAGGCATCACTTCCGATTTTGTAGAAGATACTCGTAGTTACTCATAAATTTTTTATAGCAAATTCCAACAGCCATTATGTCATCAACAAACTTATCTGTTGGGAAATTCAATATTGAATTCAAAAATGTATGAAGTTTCACAACCAACACATTCACATTAACAAAGTCAAATGATTTTTGGATATCAATAGGATTAAATTCAGCTAGGTAATAGGCTTTTAAGAAATTGTCACAACAGAGGCAATAACATAAACAATGTAATGAGAAGTAGAAGTTCCCAAATTGCCTCAAGTCAGTAAGAGGTAGAAATTTTTCCTTTATCCATCTATAAAGAATCCTTCATATAATTTTGAGAATATAGGAGTTTTTGATGTTTGAAGAGGGAGACAAAATGAGGAAAAGATGATAACTCCCGCCCAATTGGAACAGAACTGAGGGGGGATGACACAAAACTACTCAAATTAGTTAGAATAACATAAAGGTATTTCATCAAGAGTTAGTATTTAGACTGTATGCTTAAAATTGTGAGACACGCGAATTGAATCCATCTTAAGATTGTTGACAGCATTAATTAAAAAAAAAAAAAATAAAAATAAATAAAAAATAGCATTTGGATGCTCAGAAATAACAAAATCACCATTTGTCAAAAATAGCTGGATAAAATTATTTTTCATCAACAATCTTAAGGAACAAGGATGGCCAGATGCTCACCCAAAGGATTTCATCTTACTCAAATAAACCAAGGACTAAAATGAATTTTGGCAAAGATTACCCTTAGTCAAAAACCAGAATCCAACCACCTTTTTTCCAAGCGGATTATCTGGAGGACACAGCTTAATAGACTGTGAATAATTTGACAGAATGAGGAACTTCAGGTCATGAGACTGTACTCATGTACCAGCTGTCACATCTATTAGTTTAATTCTAATGATTCTGATTTCGCATCAGAGGAAAAAACTTGCACTTTAGGGTAAAGAGCAAGAGTTAAACATAACCAGAATCACCATTAAAAGCCAAAAGCGTTTACGGTTGGAAATGAGATTACCAGCTGATATTGTATTGATTAAGCATTTAGGCAGGGTATTTATTAATCAAGTGAATAGATTAGATCAGTGGATAGATTGTAATCAGAATTGGTGACGTTGTTGCAAATAAGACGAATCTGTTCTATTTAAATGTGAACTAGGTGTTTGGTATCTACAACTGAGGCAGAGCAGTGCCAAAGTCAGTCATTTCTTTACCAAAAAGTTTGAAAATTGAAGTGTTTTCAGGAGAAGAAAATACAACACAGACTGTCTCTGACTGAACTGAGTACCTGGGAACTGGATAAAACTGAAGCTGGGTGAGCACCTGGGAACTGGGATAATAAACAACTTGCATGACTTTGCAAAAAGCAGAGGCTACATCTGAACAAACAGACTGATACAAATCCTATGTGACTTTAAGCATGTTTTTACATGTAAATTGCTACCAGTCCAGTCCATTTAAGCCTGGTTTAGGTTAAACAATATACTGAAAAACAGCATTATTATAAGTAAACTTAATAATAAAACAAAATGACTATTGTATTTACATACGAATTGGGTGTTTGGCATCTACAAATTAAGCTGAACAGTGTCAAAATTAGCCTAGGACCTTGGTCAGGCCAAGATAAATGACATACAACCTCACAAAAAGCAGGGTTAGGAGTGAATCACCCCCCTTCCTCAAGCCACCCCGGCTTAAAATTAAATAAGAAAAATAATTTATGATCCTTTAATGCATTAACAGGAAGGAGGAATTGCATTTATTCCAGAATTTGTTAATTTCAATTGAAATTGCTGATTTGATGCATCATGACTTAAGAGTAAAGAATTACATGATTATTTAAGAATTAACGACGCTTCTTGACTACTAAGGTCCTTGTGTCGGCCCTGCAGTGCATTCCTGCAGCGTGATTCGATTTCTGGGTCATTATTTCGATTTCACAGCATTAATTAAAAAAAAAAAAAAATAAATAAATAAAAAATAGCATTTGGATGCTCAGAAATAACAAAATCACCATTTGTCAAAAATAGCTGGATAAAATTATTTTTCATCAACAATCTTAAGGAACAAGGATGGCCAGATGCTCACCCAAAGGATTTCATCTTACTCAAATAAACCAAGGACTAAAATGAATTTTGGCAAAGATTACCCTTAGTCAAAAACCAGAATCCAACCACCTTTTTTCCAAGCGGATTATCTGGAGGACACAGCTTAATAGACTGTGAATAATTTGACAGAATGAGGAACTTCAGGTCATGAGACTGTACTCATGTACCAGCTGTCACATCTATTAGTTTAATTTTAATGATTCTGATTTCGCATCAGAGGAAAAAACTTGCACTTTAGGGTAAAGAGCAAGAGTTAAACATAACCAGAATCACCATTAAAAGCCAAAAGCGTTTACGGTTGGAAATGAGATTACCAGCTGATATTGTATTGATTAAGCATTTAGGCAGGGTATTTATTAATCAAGTGAATAGATTAGATCAGTGGATAGATTGTAATCAGAATTGGTGACGTTGTTGCAAATAAGACGAATCTGTTCTATTTAAATGTGAACTAGGTGTTTGGTATCTACAACTGAGGCAGAGCAGTGCCAAAGTCAGTCATTTCTTTACCAAAAAGTTTGAAAATTGAAGTGTTTTCAGGAGAAGAAAATACAAAACAGACTGTCTCTGACTGAACTGAGCACCTGGGAACTGGATAAAACTGAAGCTGGGTGAGCACCTGGGAACTGGGATAATAAACAACTTGCATGACTTTGCAAAAAGCAGAGGCTACATCTGAACAAACAGACTGATACAAATCCTATGTGACTTTAAGCATGTTTTTACATGTAAATTGCTACCAGTCCAGTCCATTTAAGCCTGGTTTAGGTTAAACAATATACTGAAAAACAGCATTATTATAAGTAAACTTAATAATAAAACAAAATGACTATTGTATTTACATACGAATTGGGTGTTTGGCATCTACAAATTAAGCTGAACAGTGTCAAAATTAGCCTAGGACCTTGGTCAGGCCAAGATAAATGACATACAACCTCACAAAAAGCAGGGTTAGGAGTGAATCACCCCCCTTCCTCAAGCCACCCCGGCTTAAAACTAAATAAGAAAAATAATTTATGATCCTTTAATGCATTAACAGGAAGGAGGAATTGCATTTATTCCAGAATTTGTTAATTTCAATTGAAATTGCTGATTTGATGCATCATGACTTAAGAGTAAAGAATAACATGATTATTTAAGAATTATTTAAGAATTAACGACGCTTCTTGACTACTAAGGTCCTTGTGTCGGCCCTGCAGTGCATTCCTGCAGCGTGATTCGATTTCTGGGTCCCGTATTACCAAGCTAAGGTCAAATCCACTGCGCCACCACAGGACATAAAGAATAACATGATGGTTATGTTAATACATAATTACATAATCAAATATATATTTTTTGTTTAAATAGATAGGATATCTCTTTAAACAAGCAATAATTATATTGCTTTTTGAAACTGTCATCCTGGGAATTTCTGACCTGAAAAAAAAAACGGTCTAGATAGGCCACAAGTTTGAGAAAATTCCCTTAATTTTGGAAAAAAATTCACACAAGTGATGTCATATTCATGAGCACATTTCAAGAACATAAATACGTAATTCTTGCCTTTAGAGTAGTTGCATTTTTTAGTATCTCTGATGCATGCAAAATCACAAAAGAAACACAGATAATTGTTGCACAGATAAGTACCCAGTGTAACAAGTCTATTTACAAAAGGTGTTTTCAGCAATTTCACAATACCTAGAAGACAAAAACGTAAAATTGTGAGACAAGATCAAGTCCTCAAATGAGACAAGATCAAGAGGATGAACTGGGAAATGTAAATTCACAATCAGTGAAAATGAACAACCTAGACCATCAAATGTGACAAGACAAATCTGAGCATCTAAGGCAAAGAGCATTTGAAAAATGTCTGAATTAATGATACATGAAAACGAAGAACAAAGAAATATGTGAAAAGAATACTTGCAAAAACAATTACAACAAGTCAAAAACAAGAGTAAATAACAAAGAAATATGCAGTTAAAAGATAAGTGGCAGAAAAAATTACAACAAGTCGGAAATGAAAGAAGAAAAAAGAAATATGCAGTTACAAGACATCTGACAGCAAAAATTAGAACAAATCAAAATGGAAGTGAAGAACAAAAAAAAATATGTGGCTAGAAGATATGCAAGAGTGAGAGCAAAGAAACATGTGGTTAGAAGATAAGCAGCAGCAAGATTTAGAAGCAACAGTAAAATTCAGAACATGTAAAAGTGAAAGTGAAGAACAAATAATTGTGCTATCAAAAGAGAAGTGACAGCAAGAATTAGAACAAGCAAAAAAAAATGAAAGTGAAGAAGAAAGAAATATTATGTTAGACAAACAACATCATTGCATTCTTTGATGCTAACAAAGTATTGCATAGTACAAACCTAGAAAGATGCCAGGAACTATGCAAATATTAATTACAAGTCATTAAAGCCCTTCAATGTTGTATGTATTCACTGTGAAGCCCTCCATTTTCCCAAGGAAAGAGTAACAAACAAAGGTGATTCATTTGGAGGGTTGCTGCTTGCTTGGTTGAATTACACAATCTCCAAATGAATAGGCTTGGCCTTTTTTAGGATGTCACCTGCTCTCTAAGGAGCTCCACAAACAAATCCAAAATTTGTACTCATGTTTTGCTTTAGTTTCATTCAATGTAAGCATTGATCAAACCATTTTTACTTTGAGGTTTAAGAGCTGTGCGGCAGGAGGTCTTAGCACCTTAGCTTCCAATTTACCCAAGTCCACAGATGTTACTGCCAATAATCTAAGTAAATTCCTCTCTTCCAGAGCCTTCCAGCATTGCCTGATCAATTACCAGCAGGAGCCCTTTTCCCTCTATTTCCCCATTTGAGATAGAAAAAAAAGAATTGGGAAACTAAGAAACAAACGTGTTTGTCCTTTGGATATCCCATTTCCTCTTATTAGTGCCTCCAGTGAATTCCTTTGGAAGCCCTTGCATGTCCTGTTTAACAAGATTACTGAGTCTGGGCAAATTACAACAATTTGGAAACAGGGTTTCATGACCTCTTTGAAAAAGAAAAGCAGAAAGCCTGGTTTTGAAGGTTTTTGCTCTATTTCTCTTACTCTTATTTTCTGAAAAGTTTATAAAGGATTCCTTGCAGATTGGAAAAAATCCTACCTCTTTCCTCTGAGGCAATCCAGGAACCTAAAATCCACTTCTACTTCCCACTATCTTGTTACTCTTATCAACAACATTGGGAAAATCCTTGAAAAGCCTTATTCCTGGCTTGTTAACTACAACATTTTAGTTGAGAAACTTGTCAGCAATTTCAATATTGATCCCTTACTGGTGAAATTGGTTGCCTCCTTTTTAACAAATAGGTCACAGGTTGTCAAATACCAGAATCATTATTCAAATCCTCTCCCTTTCCAAAATGGCATATCCCCCCCCCCCCCAAGGTACTCTCCTGGGTCCCCTTCTTTTTTCAGTCATGATTAACAGCCTTGCAATGGAATTTCCTGACAGATGGAAATTTGTTGATGACCTGATGGTTGCTGAAACATGCTTCAGAAATTTAAAAAGCAGTCCTATTAGTATACCCGATGAAATTGGAGATGATGCCTCAGACTTAGACACAACAGTAAACCCCTTCTAAGTCCATGATAATGCTGATTTGTTTCCTCAAATTATCAACCTGCTTTCTTAATCCTATCCCTCTAGAAATTTCTGTGTTCTCCTTTAAATTACTTGGCGTCATAATTTCTTCAAATTTAATGCAGGATATACATGTTAAAGATATCACCCATAGAGCTAATGTGTCTATTGTCCTCCTTATGCTCCTAAGTAAATTTAGTGGTCCCACCCTTCTCATTCCTTGAGGATTTACACATCCATTGTCTAACCACATCTCAAATATGCTTGTCCAGTTTGGCACCCTGGTATCTCTTGCAAAGAATTAGAAAAAACTGAATCAATCCAAAATAGAGCCTTGCAAATAATTTTCAAAGAAGGCAAGGTGCTATACTCTGTGCTCCTAAGAAAAGCGAGTTTGGATACCCTTGAGTGCAGGAGGGTTTTGTTGTGCCTCTGTTTTGCAAAGAATGCAGGGGGATAGGGTCTAATGTCAGAAAAGCAACCATGATATTTGGAAAGAATATAAGATGAGAAATGTAATGGTACTAGTTTTATGCACTCATTTTAATTTTTTTTTTTCTCAGTTACATATTTATGTAGAATGTGATATCTATGTTCTACTTAATATTGGAAAGTATGAATACTTAGTTTGTGCCAAAAACCAAAGCAGTTATCCAAGTTATTGTCCCTTTTCAGTTAAACTAATTCTAGCTCTACATTGATTCGGAATTAGTATTTCCTCTTCTATATCAACTATCTGTTTTAGTGCACTTTTAGACATTAAGAATAAACTTAAAGTAGGTCATGCTAAAACTGTCCAAAATTATGGCAGTGGTTCCTGTAAGGCCTTGGCTAGACTTTACTCAGTATATTGTGACCATTCTACTCTTTTTTCCATCAGGTTTGTTCCCATTTTTAATGCTGGTGATGTGTAGAGTATTGTATTTCTGTTACTGCAAATAGTTGTCTTGGCTTGTCTGAGGAAAATTTCTTTATATGTGTGGAGTTAATTAAAATCCCTGTATGGGATTTTACAAAATTCTTACTTGCAGTTTGTTTCTATTAGTAAGATTATCAAGTTTCCTTCCATTGTTATCCACTTTTAGAAATCACTTTGCATAATAATTAAGTTCAAAATTGTATTGTTCTCACTCAGGTGAAACCAATTTTCATCTGAGTAAAGAATACAGAAGCCTGTTTTGACAACAAAGAACAATGTCATCATAAGAATCAACACAACAATGAAATATGTTACAAACGCTATATCCAACACTATTTAGGGGGGAGGGGTGGATTGCCAGAAAAGTGACAATGGTACTTGGAAAAAGCATAAAATAAGGAATCAAAGGGAACTATTTTTTGTTTACCACGTCTTCCTTCATAGGAGGCTAACTATTAAAAATTTACCCTCTTTTCTTTCTGCTGATTGACTACTTTTAACATAAAATAATAAAGAAGAAAAGAGCTGCACTATTGAAAAATATGGTTGAAACATATAGAGTGGACTTAATACCTATCTATCATGGAGGGGGGATATAGCAAAGCAACATGCTTTTGGGATTAAAATGCTGCCAGAAATGGCCCCTCCTGATTGACTTATATATAAATGTAACAATATTATTTCTCTGTCACATCCATGTGATAAATGTCTAAATTAACAGAGGGTAAAACTCTAGTTTTGCTACTTTTTGCTATCTTGGAAAGGGGTTAGATCAGGAAAATAAAGCTTTCAGTAATGAACACAGGGCCAAAAACATAGGCCTACTCTGAAAAAGTATTGCCAAGCTTCTATGTTAACCCTCTTCTGACTTCCAAGTTTTAGAAATTTGCCTATCTGACTGACCTATACCTATTTAAATTTTGAAAAAAAACATTGTATTTTCATTTTTAGTGATCAGTTTCTTTTTCATTTATTTATTAATATCAAATATGGTAAGCTTTCAAGTTTGTCACACTAAAAATAATAAAAAGAAGTTATGACTATACTGACAACATAATGCACACATACAAGTCTATGAAATAACAACTACAACAAACACTGACAAAAAATACTATAAATGATTTACTGTGAAAATGTGTTTCTGCTAGTTTTGTTTTGAATCTGTATATGTCATCTATTAGAAATGTTTCAGGTGGAAGATCATTCTATGGCTTCCACACCCTGCTGTAAAATGAATGTTGGCCTAATTTCCTTTTTGAAAGTGAGGGGTACAATTTATGTGGGTGATAACAGGTCCTGTTAGTGTCATTAAGTGTGAAGAACTGTGATCTACTTATATTGTCAATGCCTTTGATTATATGGAATGTGTTAATAACGTCTGCCCTATCCCTTCAGAATTGAAGACTTGGCAATCCTAGCCTGTGCAGTCTATTTTCATATGGCAAATGTTTCAAATAAGGTACAAGCTTAGTTGCTCTTTGCTGTATTTTTTCAACCCTTGCTCTGTCTTTTTTATTCAATGGATACCATACTGACAAATTGTATTTGAGTATAGGTCTAACTGTTGATTAAACAAAAAAAAACAAGTTTTTTCAAATGAAAGTAAGGAGCAACATTAAAACTTAAAACGAACAGAAATTACTCCATATATGATAGGGGCTTTCCTCCTCAACACCTCGCTCTTTACGCTAAAGTTTGACTCTTTCTCTTAACTCTGCTTATTAAAACAGTAAAAAACTTTAGCATAAAGAGCAGGGCGTTGAGGAGGAAAGGTCCCTTTCATATACGGAGTAATTTCTGTTCGTTTTAAGTTTTAATGTTGCTCCTTACTTTCATTTAAAAAAACTTTTTTTTGTTTAATTTCCGGGCGTTTTTGAATTAATGCATGTTTTGATCTTGGCTCTCCACACATAAATAATTAAAACGAAATTTGCATATTAATTTTTTTGGCTAAATGGCTTTTTCATAGCATTAATAAGAAGATTTTGAGAAAAAAGGAGCGAGGGAGGAGGCCTAGTTGCCCTCCAATTTTTTGATTACTTACAAAAGGCAACCATAACTTTTAATTTTTTATGAACGTTTTCATAAGTAAAAAATATACATAACTTACAAATTAACTTATGTAGCGAACTTCTATATTCGTATGTTTTTATTGCGTATATAAGGGGGTTCAACCCTTGTCGATACCTTGCTCTTTATACTAGAGCTTAAATTTTTTCCCAATTCCTTATGAATGACCCCTGAATCACAAAGGCCATAGAATAAGTAGTTGTAATTACTAAAAATACTTTAGCGTAAAGAGCAAGGTATTACAAGGAGGTAAACCCCTTATATGCGTTATAATGTATGTTCGTTTTCACTTTTAATGCTGCTCCTAACTATCAGTAGCAAAAACTTTTCATATTTATTTTTTCATTGTTTTTTTTAAAAAATACTAGAAAATCCTGCACCTCCTTCATTGAAAGTCTCTTCCCCCATGAGAAATTCCTCCATGGAAAGATCCTTCCACGTAACCCCCCCCCCCAATCCAAAAAAAAATCCCCTTGAAAACGTCTGTACACTTCCCAGTAACCATTACAATATGTAAACACAGGTCAAAGTTTGTAACTTGCAGTCCCTCCCATGGGCACTAGAACTTTTAATTTCGGTTAGAATGAGCCCTTTCACGACATTCTAGGACCGCTGAGTCAATATGATCACACCTGAGGAAAAAAAAAACAAACAAATAAACATGCATCTGTGATTTGTCTTCTGGCAAAAAATGTGAAATTCCACATTTGTGTCGATAGGGGCTTGAAACTTCTACAATAGGATTCTCCAATACACTGACTCTGATGGTGTTTTGAATCTCATTTTCTAAAATGAGGCAAATTTTCTCAGGCTTGTAACTTTTGATGGGTAAGACTAATCTTGATGAAACTTATATATTTAAAATCAGCATTAAAATGCAATTCTTTTGATGCAACTATTGGTATCAAAATTCTATTTTTTAGAGTTTTGGTTAGTTAGCTTCATCTGAATTTGTCAAGGAGCAGTAAAGCTTTACATCATCTGCAAACATTTTAACTGTGGAATGGTGGACAACAAGAGACAAGTCATTGATGAAAAGGCAGAAAAGTACTGGACCAAGGCAACTACCTTGTGGAATGCCACTTAAAACCATATCAGCAGAGGACAGAGTATCACCTACAATCACTTTCTGCATCCTGCCTGTTAGATAATCACCAATCTAATACAATGTTCTGGAACCAAGGTGATATACCTCACACTTTTGAAGTAAAAGTGGAATTGAAATTTTATTGAACACCTTAGTAAGATCTACATAAATGCAATCAAACATAAGACCTTCATTTTCCATTCTATGGAAGTTAGCAACTACTTCCAAAAGCTGTGTATTGCATGAATGTTTTGTTGTTTTTTTTACAGAAACTGTGTTGAGATGGATGCCAAAGAAGATTTGATTCAAAATAATTTTGTATTCTCTTGGCAATTAGTTTTTCCATAATTCTGGAAAGAATTGAAGTTTTTCTCAGGCTTTAGCTCTGAAAATGTAAATCCTGTTATAGAGTAGAATTTTAACCCATTTTATTGTTTTTTTTTCTAAATTTAGGAAATGTATTTGCAGATCATTGAACCTCATAAATTGGATTGAGCAAAGTTGTGAAGCTGAAACAGTTTTCTTGTACTTCATTTAAGCAGAAGATCTATTTTGTAAGTTTCACTTTTAAAACAAAGATTTTCAAATGTAATCAACAGTCACTGCCCTCTAGAACCAGGAGTGGAGGTAGGTAGGCTACTTCAAAATACACCTCAGAACATAATTTAATCTGTAAACCCCTCCCTGAACATTTCATTTTCCTAACCCCTTTCTAAGATAGCAAAAAGTAGCTAAACAAGATTTCATTCTTAGATATAGTTTATATACCCATTTTATTGTCAAACTTGTTAAAACCAGTTTTCCCATAAATTTAACTGACAGTGACAAAATCAAGAATCAATAGATGTATAGGAAACATATAGGCTAAATGAAAGTTCAAATGGGATGTAGAATCAATAGATGTATAGGAAATACATAAATGAAAGTTCAAACAGGATGTAATCCTTTTCATAGACACTGATAAATTTCACAAAAACTACTAGATATTTTGGCCACATATGCAGTGACTGTCATCAGAGTAAAATTCTAGTTGATTGACTTCTTGCTATCTCAGATATGGGTAAGGTTAGGAAAATGAAACTTTCAGGCATGGGTCTACAGGCTGAAATATGTCCCAGGAAGGTATTCAGAAGTACCTACCTCTACTCCTTCTCCCTCTAGAGGGCCCTGACCTTTGATGACCTTTAAAAATAAGTGTGTTATGAAAGTGAAACCTTGCAAAATTCTGCTTGAATCAAGCAGAATTTCACAAAGCTCTTCTGCTTGAATCAAGCACAACAAAATTGGGTCAATGTTCCTATTACCTGAACCATTGTTTAGGGTCATGAAACTATTGTTAATAGATGCCTTTTGACTTTTGGAACATCTTTTCTCTCTTTCAAAATTACCGCAAACTCACCATTATGGAGTTATTATATATTTGCACATTAAAGGGGGGGGGGGGGGGTAAAGCATAGCATATATTAAATATGTAAACTAACCATTGCTGTATGCTATGCTTTACCCCACCCCCTAATGTGCAAATATATAGCCCAAATTTGTTTCTAAACTATTACAGATCTGCAATTTCAAATATCCAATCAACAAAAACGGAAATGATTGCAATTTTATATGTATAAATACAAGAATATTTGGGCTGGAATAACTCCATAATGATGAGTTTGCAGTAGTTCTGCAAGAGAGAAAAGATATTTCAAAAGTCAAAATGTATCTATTAACAATTGTTCAGGTAACAGGAACATTGACCCAAAATTGTTTTCAGCTTCACAACATTGCTTAATTCCAATTTATAAGGCTTTAAAGATATGCAAATACATTTCCTGAATATTGAAAAAAAAACATTGATATGGCTCACAATTCTACTCAAATAACAGGAAGGTAAAATTCTAGTTAATTGACTTCTTGCTATCTCAGAAAGGGTTTAGGTGAGGAAAATGAAACTTTCAGGGATGAATCTACAGACTAAGGTATGTCCCAGGAAGGTATCTTGAAGTAGCTACCTCTACTCCTTCTCCCTCTAGAGGGCCCTGACCTCTGATGGCGTTTAAAAATATGTGTGTTATAAAAGTGAAACCTTGCAAAATAGATCTTCTGCTTAATTAAAGTACAACAAAATTGTTTTCAGCTTCATAACTTTGCTCTATTCTATTTTATAAGGTTTTAAAGATATGCAAATACATTTCTTAAATTTTGAAAAAAACATTGATATGGCTCAAAATGTTACTCAAATAACAGGAATTGCATTTTTCAGAACTAAAGGTAGAGAAGCAGCAACTAGTAACTGAAAATTAAGGTAAAATGTTGTTTTGTCAAAATTTCAATAGGTATAGACCTGTCATGTAGGCAAGTTTCAGGGCCCTCTAGAGCAGTGGTTCTCAACGGGGGTCCACATGGACCCCTAGGGGTCCATGTAATATTCCTGGGGGTCCACAGGCAAAACACGACAAATTGGGGGTCCACAATGATATTTTGGGGGTCCATGAAGAAAACCAACTCAGAATACTCTTCATTTTAAGAAATTCAATTTCTACTGTAATTTACATTATTTTGAAAAATATGTATTACTAATTCTTTCATTATTTTTTTGTACTTTCTTTTGACTTATAAATTCACCCATCAGTCAGTGGCAAGAACAAGCAAAGGTGAAAATCTTTTAACTTCTCTCATGAAGTAGACAGTGAGCTTTGATCTTTATTTTTAAGCAGATATTTCCTTCCCAATGCCCATTACCTAACCATAGATCTGCAATGACTTATCTATTACCCGTTGGTAAGTGGCAAGAGCAAATATCATAATCTTAATAAATCAACATATCTTAGGAAATGATGGTCTCCTGGGATCATATGAAATAAGCAAAATAATTGTAAAGGCCAGAAAACCCCATAGTATTGGTTAAACAGTAATTCTACCTGCAGTTTCTGCTATAATTTCATCAGTTATGAAACAAAATGCAATTGAAATTACTAATTCCATCCCTTTAAGCAACTCTTCTGTGCTGCAATGCATTGATGAAATGGTAGAGGATGTAGAAAAACAATTGATAGCTCATTTGCAAGTGAAACAGTTTGCCCTTCAACTTGATCAATCAACTTTAAGAGATAATGAGGCCCTTTTATTAGCATATGTTAGATTTAACAATGAAGGACCTGAAGAGGAAATGCTTTTTGCTAGATGTCTTATGACAGACAAAAAAGGTGAAACAATTTTTAATGAAGTTGCTACTTATTTCAAGGAAAACAATATCCCACTTAAAAATATAATTGCTTGTGCTACTGATGGTACATTATCTATGACAGGCAGATACAAAGGTTTTATTGCACATTAAAAAAAATGTCCTAGAAGTATATTGTATTCACTGTGTGATACACCATCAACACTTAGTTACAAAGGAAATGAATGCACATCTGCATGATGCCCTTTCTGTTGTAATAAAAGAGTAAACCATATTAAATCAAATTATCTCCAAGACCCCATTTTTTGTGAATTCTGTAAGCAGAATGGAGAAGAGTTTGAGTGGCTTGTATTACATAAAGAGGTGAGATGGCTATCAAAGGGGAATTATCTTAAGCATTTCATTGCACTTTGGGATTCTATTGTTTTCTTTCTTGCTGACACACAACTTGGAGTGAAACTGCTTGCAAATAAAAATGATGTGTTTTACTTATCAGATATATTTGAAAAACTTAATACACTTAATAAACAGCTCCAAGGAAACAATTCTGATCTGATACTTAGTAAAAGTGCTATTGCTGCTTTTCTAAGAAAACTACAGCTGTATAAGAATAATATCAGGCATTGTGCATTTGAACAATTTTCCTTGTTTGGCCTGTGTTAGCAGCAATTTGCAAGATGAAGATCTTGCATTATATGGTGAATATTTGGAAAATATACATGAAGATATGCAAACTTGGTTTAGCAACCTACTGGGGATGAACCAATTCTGATTAAGGTTTCAATTCCTTTTGAAGTTAATGTTGCTGAAATAGAATTGTCTTTGCAAGAGCCCCTTATCGATTTACAAAGTGATGAAATAACACATGCAAAATCCAAAGATGAAAAGTATAATATACGGAAAACAACTGACATTGCTACAAAGTACCCTTTGCTCTGGGATAAAGCACAGTTCTACTCTATTGCTTTTCCTATCTTATCTTGTTGAAGTGGGATTTAGTTGTGTTTCTCAAATGTTATCAAAAGCTTGCAATAGACTTGACATTGTGAAAAGGGACAATCTTTGACTATCATTATCATCAATAGAACCAAATATAAAGAAACTCGTCAAGAAGCATCAATCACAGGGATCTCATTGAATAAACATGCCTTTTCCTTCTTTTTTTAATCACACACTTAATTTCAACTCCTTTTTGTATTCATTTTACAAAAATAATGTTGAAGTGAATTAAACTACCTGGGGAGCTCTACTCTCCATGATTTTGAGTTGCTTGCCCATGGAAGAAACAATGTAATATTGTAGTTATTATCACAACAATAGTAATAATAACAATAATTATTATAATTATAGTAGAATATTTTATTTGTATTAAACTAGTTTTCATTTAAAAATAAACCTTAATTGTATACTATTTCTTTGATAATTAAAACCTTAAAATTTATTTAGTGAAGAACGGAAAATTGTTCTTATGTCCAAAGGCTATGAAGGGGTCCACCAAGATAAGAAGAAGAGAAAAGGGGTCCATGGGTAACAAAAGGGTTGAGAACCACTGCTCTAGAGGGAGAAGGAGTAGAGGTGGGTACTTTAAAATACCTTCCTGGATCATACTTTAGCCTGTAGACCCATCCCTGAAAGTTTCATTTTCCTAACCTAAACCCTTAACAAGATAGCAAGAAGTCAATTAACTAGAATTTTACCTAACAGGAATTGTATTTTCAGACCTAAAGGCAGAGAAAAAGCAACTGGTAAATGAAAATTAAGGTAAAATGTTGTTTTGTCAAAATTTCATTGGTAATAGACCTGTTATGCAGGCAAATTTCAGGGCTCTCTAGAGGAGAAGGAGTGGAGGTGGGTACTCTAAATACCTTCCCAGGATATAGGCTACTTTAGCCTGTAGACACATCCCTGAAAGTTTCATTTACTAACCTAACCCATTTCTGAGATAACAAGAAGTCACTCAACTGGAATTTTACCATCATCAGTAGTAATAATAAACTTTTAGCATTAGGCCTACCACTGATGATGGTCATTGCATATGTGACCAAAATATCCAGTAGTTTTTGTGAAAGTTATCAGTATCTACTAAGAGGATTTTATTCCTATTTGAACTTGTAGCCTATTTATTGTTATGGAAAGGCAGGGTGGTCTTGCCAAATTTGAATTCAGGATGAAATCTGATTCTAGAGGTAAGTTTGTTTCTTAGCTATCTTAATATTCTGTTAATCTAAATATTTACCCACCAATGCAGTCACAATAATTTCAAGAACAAATTGAACTTGATTTCATTTCCAAGCGATTAGGTAGGCCTAGAAAATCAGAATTAAGAGAAGTTTTCTTAAATATTTGGGTTTTGAAAAAAATTAGTTTGTTCATAAAAGGTAAGGATATCGTACATATATAAGAAAATACTGAACTATTAGTAGCCTAAATAAAAACCAAATTTATAATAACTTACAAAGAAATGTTACTCTAGATCTAGAATTTCATGAATTTCTAGGTTATTGTGATTGGGATTCAAGCTGCTGTTCAGTAAAATAAATTTTAGTGTACAATGCCATCTATATAGTTGACATTAAAACCAGTCACCCTCAAACGGCTAGAATGGCAGTTTTTGTTGGCGTGTTGGACTCAAATGTTTTAATATAGTGATTGTTCAAAGGAAAGAGGGATTTGATCCAGGTTAGTAAATTACCATATTTTGGAATCTACCTTAAAGGACACCCTGAGTAGACTATCTTTTGGCAAGTAGGCTAAGTCAATGAAAAACTTATTATTTAATCTTTAAATTCAAAGATTTTAATTTTTTCTTGGGTAAAATTTTAGTTAACTGACTTCTTGCTATCTAAGAAAGGATTTAGGTTAGAAAAATGAAACTTTCACGGATGAATCTACATACTAAAGTATGTCCCAGGAAGGTATTTTGAAGCAACTACCTCCACTCCTTCTCCCTCTAGATGGCCCTGACCTTTAAAAATAGGCCTATGTGTGTTATAAAAGTGACACCTTGCAAAATAGATCTTCTGCTTGATTGAAGTACAACAAAATTGTTTTCAGCTTCATAACATTGCTCAATTCCATTTTTATAAGGTTTTAAAGATATGCAAATACATTTCCTAAATTATGAAAAAAAATTGATATGGCTCAAAATTCTACTCAAATAACAGGAATTGCATTTTCAGAACTAAAGGCAGAGAAAAAGCAACTATTAACTGAAAATTAAGGTAAAGATCTGGGTAAAATTCTAGTTAATTGACTTCTTGCTATCTCAGAAAGGGTTTAGGTTAGAAAAATGAAACTTTCATTTTTGAATGAATGTTTTTTCAAAATTTAGGAAATGTAGCCTATTTGCATATCTTTAAAACCTTATAAAATGGAATTAAGCAGAGTTATGGAGCTGAAAACAATTTTGTTGTAGGCTACTTCAATTAAGCAGAAGATCTATTTTGCTAGGGTTCACTTTTATAGCACAAATATTTTGAAAGGTCATCAAAGGTCAGGGCCCTCTAGAGGGAGAAGGAGTGGAGATAGTTGCTTCAAAATACCTTCCCAGGACATACTTTAGTCTTAAGATTCATCCCTGAAAGCTTCATTTTCCTAACTTAAACTGTTTCTGAGATAGCAAGAAGTCAATTAATTAGAATTTTACCAAGATATGGTATAGACCTGTCATGTGGGCAAGTTTCAGGGCCCTCTAGAGGGAGAAGGAGGGGAGGTGGGTAGTCTAAAATACCTTCCTGGGACATACTTTGGCCTATAGACCCATCCCTGAAAGTTTCATTTTCCTAACCTAAACCCTTTTTGAGATAGCAAGAAGTGAATTAACCAGAATTTTACCCTTTCTGGCATATCCAGGCAACATTGTTACCTTAAAATGCCACCTGGAAGCATTCTAGGGATTGACTTCTTCCAGGCAACTTTGTTAAGCTATGTTAAATTGCCACTTGGGAGTATTCTGAGGATTGAATCCTTTTAGGCTTTGTAAACAGGCCTAGGTGAAGTATTACAGATAAGTTGAGGATTTTTGGGCTGCCAAATCATAACTCAGAGAGTTTCTGTAATCCTATGGCAGAGGTAGGCTAGTGTAGACTATTAAGAGTCTATTCTAAAGGTTGGTAATTTTATCCTTCTGGTAGGAACAATATCATTCAAATTTTATTTATGCTGCTCTAATAATACAGGAGCAAAAAATGCTTTTAAAAATTGTCATTAAGAGATAAGATATCAGCTAAATTGCCAGTATAAAGCAAACTAGCCTACTTAGGGAGCCAAAAAAACTTGGATATGCTTAACTGCTTCTTCAGCAGTTGCAAAAGATCTGGCAATGAGTTAAATATGGAATTTAAGCCAGAAATGCCTTTTATGCTTTTTCTATTCTCACCAAAATAAAACACAAATCTCATATTGACTTGCACAAAAACCTCAAGATAAGTTGTAGTAATTGGTCCTTTAGCCTGATGTAGCTGCTTTGAGTGCACAGTTTAGAATGGGAGCTTAAAATTGTCTTGGCAAGCTGCAGGGTTGAGTGTACAACCCACTAGGCAATTCTCTCTTTCTTTATATGCATATTAGATCAAGCTTCACATTAATCTCCTTTCATGACCTATAGTTGAAATTTGAAACTTGCTAGGGAAGTGTTTATTCCACTGGAAACTCACCACCTATTTTTTAACTTCAATTATACAGCCCTGTTTTTTTTTTTGCTCCCCCCCCCCCTTAGCTTGTATCCAGTTTCTAATTGCCATTTAAATTTCATTTTGTCTGTTGCTCATTTCTTGTCAATATTACTGAGGGGTCATAGATAAGCAATTGAGACATCATTGTTAAATAATATGTGCTTGTGTATATATAGCTTGCTGCTACTTATTTTTCTCTGGGAATACAATGTTTGATGTGGCATAAACCAAAGGAAGGATCTGTAGCCCTAGAGAAAACATGTTAAAAAAAACTGATTTTTTATAATTGCACAATAATTATAGCTTACACATTTTACATTCAGTCCTGCACTACTTTACCCCCAACCCTCCTAATATAGAAATATATAGCTGAAGTTACATGTTTACACCTCAACTCCCTGTTAATTGAAGCAACTGTGACAAAGCAAGAATGGGGAAAAGGGTAACAGGTGACAGAATACATTGGAACTATATAGTTTGGGCTATATATTTGCACATTAGATAGGTTGGAGGTAAATTATAGTATAGAGATGCATGCTTTTCCCTTTGGTATGTAGGCTAAGTAGAAGGTCACTTGCACCTGATGCTGTCCCTGTTGTTTTTAGTTGGATGGGAAAAATCCAAAGAAAGCTCCCTTTGAAAAGGAAAGGTGAGATTGCCCAAATGTGAGATTGAATTTGTCAAAGCTTGGAGATTTGCCCCTTCAGTCTATTTAAAGGAAACAGATTCATAATTGAAGCTTTGTTCATTTCAATCTTAAGGGTGACCTATATTTGTGACAATTGATTAAATGGTTGTAAAGGGATACTTTTGTTTATTCATTTGTCTTGTTTGTTTTCTACAAGATTTTTTAAAATCTTTAAATTGATATACATTTCTTACAAATTATTTATTCATACCAGAGGTCCACTTGCAAGTTTGTCACCTACTTTGTAATCCCTGGTTTCACAATTGCATTTAAATTTGTTGAAGCTAGGAAACATAGAACTCCTATCTATTTAAAGAAAATCAATGGATATAAGTAGGTTTTATTGCATTTAAGCCCTAGAGCCATGGCAATTAAAAAAAAAAATAAAGAAGATTAACTTGAAAATACTGAGCATTATATAAGCATAATAGTCACAAAGAAAAACAAATAACAAAATTATACTTCTGTGCTCAGTTGCCAAACTGAGCAACCGTCATAAAATTTTTAATCTTACAAAACATTCACCCCCATTTCATTCACAAGTCATCTCTCGTGACCCTCACTCTTGTCCATACATCAACATTTCAGGGAAATGGAAGGACCATCATACTGGAATTTCTTCATTCTACTTATATTTAATGGGCTTGAAAGAAAGTTTCTATGGCTAAGTCAGTAGGCCAGTAAAGGACCTGGTGGTCCTTTAGCCAGGACGTGCAATAGGAAGCTAGGGGCCAGCCATCCTATGCTTTTGCATGCCCTTCCTACTTACTGTCCCTAGATTTCTCTCAGTACTCATTTAAAGTTGAACCAATTTTAGCTGAGGTTAGTCACATCACCAGCCCCTATCCAAAACCAAATAAACTGGCAATGCCAGGAATTAAACCTGTACCCCTTGGACAAAGCATTCCAACCCAGAGTGCCTACCACTTAGCAAGGAACACAAATGTGACCAGAGAACAACAATTATTTGAAAAAGAAATAGAATATTGAAAAAACAACTCTTGCTATAGTTGTCCCACTACTGTCCCATAAATGCTATAGGCCTATTTTATTTAGACAAATCAATTTAAGACATGTATCAACAAAACTCCATCAGGGATTGTATTTGCTTAAGATACAATCAAGCTATGTGAATGCTTAGCTTTGTGATATTCTAGTCTTGAAATAATAAAAAAAAGAAAATTTATATGTTCTATTTATTTTCCACCAGCTCATTTGAGCAAAATCATTTGTGACAGCCATATGTCCATGGTTGGCTTAGAACCTCTCTAAAATGCTCTAAAACAGAAGGAATTAAAAAAAAAATATTCTGATTGATCAGCATTAAACTGTACCTTCAATTTAAACAAATGACTGATCCTTCCTTAGGCTCATGTATATTTAATTTGTATATTAAAATCACGCTACTGCTTATCAGCTTACTGTGTCGTTCCCAGCGGGTCTACTACAGTAAAATGGGCAGCTACCGCGCAGTAACTGCAGTTACTAAAAAACCATCGCCTGGAACGCCTAAGTTCATAAAATATTTGAATATGCGAGATAAGAGGGACGATCGGAAAACCATTTAGTTTATTCAAATGAAGATAGGAGAATCATCTAAGATGGTTTTCTGTACGCGTATGGAGAAGCATAAATGAAGGGGGAGGGGTCACCATGCACTTTTGAAGTATAGGGCGCAGGGACATCAGCTGTTCATAGGCTTAGATTTCTCACAAAATACAATGTCTAAACTGATTATTAAGACTGCCATAGGATTTATAGTCCCATTTTTGGGGTTAAAATAGTCCATTTTCTCTGAATAATAGTGCTGCAATTACACAGTCATTCTGCTTTTATTTCTTATTGCATTAAATTGAGTTGGGAGCGCTAAAGTTGACCGGTAGGCTTCTTTGTAGTTAGTTATGGCTCATTGGAGTCCAATCGAATAAATTATGCTAGAATTAGAGGGTAGGTTTGCGCAGTCCTGTTTGAAAAAAAAGATCGCAGGGGACCTTTTGGATGGCAGCAGAAAAATTAAGAAACCACAGAATAGAAATAAATAAATTTCGGAGTAGAAATTATCTGTTGGCTTTATTGAGATAAGTATTCCAAATAAACGTTCAAATGGGGATAAGTCCGTTTATTTAGACTGTGAAAATACATACAAAAGTCTAAATATTTCGATCACGCATGCAGCGATCGTCATCAGTAGAAATACTAAAGTATTAAAATTAAAGCTAATATATTCATACGAAGAAAATAATTAACTTGTGATTCATCCACCAGATTTTATTTCTGAGAGAGTTCAATACCCATGGTTCTTTTGAAGTCTTGAGAGTTTAATCTTTCTTCTTTAATCTTGTCTGCGTGTAAAATGAGTTTCCAATAAAGGTGGAAAAAGGTGGCTCTGTCTTCTAATTGCAAAAATTGTTTTAAATATATTGTCGTATACCTTATTGGTCTCATCTCCCCATAAACACATAATGTTTCTACTGATGACGACCGCTGTATATGTGATCGAAATATCTGGCCCTTGTGCCAGATTTTCACTATCTAAATAAATGGGCTCTTCCCCATTTGAATGTTTATTCGTCCGTCATAGAAAGGCAGTTCGCTCTGAAAAATTTCTTTCTAGCTATCATCAATGAATGGCCTTAAAAGATGCAGAACTCATTCAATTGTATCTTTTGACCAGTTTTCAGAGCCAAAAGCGATCGGAGGGAACCTATCCATCCCATTTACGCCCCCTTTAATGCCAAGCACCCCTCTCATCACGAAGTATCACATCAAAATTAAAAAACAGGTATTATAATCAGAATATTCGATAAAAAAATACCAAAGAAAGGCACTTTAATCGTTTTTAATTGAAAGGCCCAGAATGTGTGCCTAAAAGAGTTGTATGATAAGTACAGCAAAAAAAAACAAAACATAAAAAACAACAAACATTGAAATATGAAAACAGCCCATTCTTTATGAGTACGTTATAAGTGGAAGTATGGACATGTACTTCGTTGAAATCATGGTCAAACACAGATTTCCAATCTGCACAATTGGATAGAACAAACTGGGCCATGGACATATCAAACCTTGCTTGGACCAGAATTGTATGAGGTTCTAAAATTGCGTCACTTAAAATTATTTTCCTTTGAGCCCCCACCCCCAAACAACTGAAAATTCTATCTCCGACCCTTCTCGTCAATTGTACATGCATGCACTTTGTCTTTGATCCCCTTTGGTCAACAGTACGTATGATCTATCTCTGGTCCCTTTGGTCAACAGTATTTGCTCTATCCCAGGCCCCTTTTGTCCAGCAGTGGGGGCGATCAGTTTTCATGAAACAATAATCAATAGTGCATAAGTTCCATCTTCTGCCCCTTTTAGTAAGGGGTTAACGCACTCCATCTAAAACCACTTTGGTTGTTAGTGTTTAGGCTTCTATTCTGGCCCACTTTAGTCAATAGTAACTAAGCTCTATTTCTATCCAATTTTGTCCAAAATATGTTCGATTTATCTTCAATTCTCTTTGGTCAACAGAAAGAAAGTTTGCACATTCTTCAAATGGTGTATGATTTTAACACAGTTAATACATGAGGTTTTACATCGCAAAGGGTGATTGAGCTATCAGAGACAACGCTATGGTATTGCCAATAGCAATGGCTTCAATATTTTTCTTTTCCAGAGGCACTTTATATGGAAGGGGTGATCGTATAAACTTTGGAGGGGGCTTATTCAATTGGAAATCAGAAGTTATAGTGCCCTAAAAGATTCAAAAGTGATCGGAAGGTAACTAGCCCCCTCCTCTGTCTTTGCCCACTTTTCCCCAAATGGCTCCGATGATAATTTTGAGATAACCATTTTGTTCAATATAGTTCAAAGGTCAAATAACTATGTCTCCAAGGTGAAAAAATGTCCTCCGGAGTCCCCAGGGTGATGCTGTAAGTTATGCAATTTGCCCATTGTCAACATACAAGGTTTTTATGGAAGGGGTGGTCGTAAGAACTCCGGAGGAGGCTTATTCGATTTGAAACAGAGAGTTCTAACTCCCTTTTTAAGGGTCAAAGTGTTTGGAGAGCAGTCAGCCGACCCTCCCACGCCTCCTTTTTTACCCAAATACTTCAAATAAAATTCGGAGATAACCATTTTGTTCAAAATGGTCTGAAGGTCAAATAACTATGGTTCCGGGATTGACACCTTCCCAGGTCTCGGGGCAAGGGCTAAACATTGTGCTAAATGCCCATTGTTAAAGCATAGGGTTTTTATGGAAATGATGGTCGCGTAAACTTTGGAGGGAGCTCATTCAATTGGAAATCGAAAATTCTAGTGCCGGACGATTAGAGGGTTGAAAGTGATTGAAGCCCCCTGCTCACGCCCTTTTTTCCCCAATGCAGCCAATCAATATTTTAAGATAGCCATTTTATCTCAAAATAGTTCAATAATCGAATAACTATAACTCAGAAGTTGACAAACCCTCTACAGCCCCCGGGGCAAGGCCTGTTACTTTTTCAACTTGCCGTTGCCCATTGTTACCATATGAGGTTTTGTAAAAGGGGTGTCGTATAAACTGGAGGGGATTAATTCGATTATGAATCAAAAGTTCTATGGGCAACGAGCCAACTCCCCCCCCAGCCCCCACGAAAAAGACTGTAAGTTATGCAAGCTGCTTATTGTTAGCATATAAGGCTTTAATGGAAGGAGTGATCGAATAAACTTTGGTTGAAAAAAATATTTTGGTGCCTTTATTAAGAGTAAAAAATGATCAAAAGGCATTCTGCCCCCCACCCTCGCCCTTTTCTCCAAATTAATCAGATACAAATTTTGAGATAGCTATTTTGTTCAAAATGGTTCAAAGGTCAAATAACTAAGCCTCCGGGGTTGACAAACTTCCCCCTAGCCTCCAGGGTTGACACACTTCCCATTAGCCTCTGGGTAAGGGCTATAACTTGTACAATTCGCCCATTGTTAACACATTAGGATTTTTATTAAAAAAGACGGCATGTTTGATCCTAGGTCTCCAGAAAGGCTTTGAGTATTAACGTGAAACATTGGAAAATGTCGAAGGGCATGTTATACTAAATAAAAATGCACTATATGCATCCAGTTTATAAAAAAGAATGATTTGCAATATTTTAAGAATGTCTTTTTAATTGCAATTCCTTCAAAAATGTTTGATCAAAATTTTGAATAGGCATCTTGTTCAAAAAAGTCAAATGCTAAAATAACTATCCCTATGGGGATGACATAGCCCCCTAATGCTTTTCATAGGGATGCTGTAAACAATAAAAGCTACTGTGTCGGTGCTGATTCTCAGAAAAACGTATCATAAATAACTAAGGAACGGCTGAGGGTGTTAATTTAAAATCTCAGGAGATGTCGAAGAGTTATCAGAGGGTAACCAGTCCCCCTTGCCCTTTTTAGAAGCTCTTTCCTCTCATCACTGATAAAAATTAAAAAAAAAATAATTTCGTTCAAAACAGTCAAAAGGTCTAGTAACTATGTCTCCAGAGATGCAATATCCCGATTATCAAGTTTCCTTCCATTGTTATCCACTTTTAGAAATCACTTTGCATAATAATTAAGTTCAAAATTGTATTGTTCTCACTCAGGTGAAACCAATTTTCATCTGAGTAAAGAATACAGAAGCCTGTTTTGACAACAAAGAACAATGTCATCATAAGAATCAACACAACAATGAAATATGTTACAAACGCTATATCCAACACTATTTAGGGGGGAGGGGTGGATTGCCAGAAAAGTGACAATGGTACTTGGAAAAAGCATAAAATAAGGAATCAATATTTTTTGTTTACCACGTCTTCCTTCATAGGAGGCTAACTATTAAAAATTTACCCTCTTTTCTTTCTGCTGATTGACTACTTTTAACATAAAATAATAAAGAAGAAAAGAGCTGCACTATTGAAAAATATGGTTGAAACATATAGAGTGGACTTAATACCTATCTATCATGGAGGGGGGATATAGCAAAGCAACATGCTTTTGGGATTAAAATGCTGCCAGAAATGGCCCCTCCTGATTGACTTATATATAAATGTAACAATATTATTTCTCTGTCACATCCATGTGATAAATGTCTAAATTAACAGAGGGTAAAACTCTAGTTTTGCTACTTTTTGCTATCTTGGAAAGGGGTTAGATCAGGAAAATAAAGCTTTCAGTAATGAACACAGGGCCAAAAACATAGGCCTACTCTGAAAAAGTATTGCCAAGCTTCTATGTTAACCCTCTTCTGACTTCCAAGTTTTAGAAATTTGCCTATCTGACTGACCTATACCTATTTAAATTTTGAAAAAAAACATTGTATTTTCATTTTTAGTGATCAGTTTCTTTTTCATTTATTTATTAATATCAAATATGGTAAGCTTTCAAGTTTGTCACACTAAAAATAATAAAAAGAAGTTATGACTATACTGACAACATAATACACACATACAAGTCTATGAAATAACAACTACAACAAACACTGACAAAAAATACTATAAATGATTTACTGTGAAAATGTGTTTCTGCTAGTTTTGTTTTGAATCTGTATATGTCATCTATTAGAAATGTTTCAGGTGGAAGATCATTCTATGGCTTCCACACCCTGCTGTAAAATGAATGTTGGCCTAATTTCCTTTTTGAAAGTGAGGGGTACAATTTATGTGGGTGATAACAGGTCCTGTTAGTGTCATTAAGTGTGAAGAACTGTGATCTACTTATATTGTCAATGCCTTTGATTATATGGAATGTGTTAATAACGTCTGCCCTATCCCTTCAGAATTGAAGACTTGGCAATCCTAGCCTGTGCAGTCTATTTTCATATGGCAAATGTTTCAAATAAGGTACAAGCTTAGTTGCTCTTTGCTGTATTTTTTCAACCCTTGCTCTGTCTTTTTTATTCAATGGATACCATACTGACAAATTGTATTTGAGTATAGGTCTAACTGTTAATTAAACAAAAAAAAAAAACAAGTTTTTTCAAATGAAAGTAAGGAGCAACATTAAAACTTAAAACGAACAGAAATTACTCCATATATGATAGGGGCTTTCCTCCTCAACACCTCGCTCTTTACGCTAAAGTTTGACTCTTTCTCTTAACTCTGCTTATTAAAACAGTAAAAAACTTTAGCATAAAGAGCAGGGCGTTGAGGAGGAAAGGTCCCTTTCATATACGGAGTAATTTCTGTTCGTTTTAAGTTTTAATGTTGCTCCTTACTTTCATTTAAAAAAACTTTTTTTTGTTTAATTTCCGGGCGTTTTTGAATTAATGCATGTTTTGATCTTGGCTCTCCACACATAAATAATTAAAACGAAATTTGCATATTAATTTTTTTGGCTAAATGGCTTTTTCATAGCATTAATAAGAAGATTTTGAGAAAAAAGGAGCGAGGGAGGAGGCCTAGTTGCCCTCCAATTTTTTGATTACTTAAAAAGGCAACCATAACTTTTAATTTTTTATGAACGTTTTCATAAGTAAAAAATATACATAACTTACAAATTAACTTATGTAGCGAACTTCTATATTCGTATGTTTTTATTGCGTATATAAGGGGGTTCAACCCTTGTCGATACCTTGCTCTTTATACTAGAGCTTAAATTTTTTCCCAATTCCTTATGAATGACCCCTGAATCACAAAGGCCATAGAATAAGTAGTTGTAATTACTAAAAATACTTTAGCGTAAAGAGCAAGGTATTACAAGGAGGTAAACCCCTTATATGCGTTATAATGTATGTTCGTTTTCACTTTTAATGCTGCTCCTAACTATCAGTAGCAAAAACTTTTCATATTTATTTTTTCATTGTTTTTTTAAAAAATACTAGAAAATCCTGCACCTCCTTCATTGAAAGTCTCTTCCCCCATGAGAAATTCCTCCATGGAAAGATCCTTCCACGTAACCCCCCCCCCCCCAATCAAAAAAAAAATCCCCTTGAAAACGTCTGTACACTTCCCAGTAACCATTACAATATGTAAACACAGGTCAAAGTTTGTAACTTGCAGTCCCTCCCATGGGCACTAGAACTTTTAATTTCGGTTAGAATGAGCCCTTTCACGACATTCTAGGACCGCTGAGTCAATATGATCACACCTGAGGAAAAAAAACAAACAAATAAACATGCATCTGTGATTTGTCTTCTGGCAAAAAATGTGAAATTCCACATTTGTGTCGATAGGGGCTTGAAACTTCTACAATAGGATTCTCCAATACACTGACTCTGATGGTGTTTTGAATCTCATTTTCTAAAATGAGGCAAATTTTCTCAGGCTTGTAACTTTTGATGGGTAAGACTAATCTTGATGAAACTTATATATTTAAAATCAGCATTAAAATGCAATTCTTTTGATGCAACTATTGGTATCAAAATTCTATTTTTTAGAGTTTTGGTTAGTTAGCTTCATCTGAATTTGTCAAGGAGCAGTAAAGCTTTACATCATCTGCAAACATTTTAACTGTGGAATGGTGGACAACAAGAGACAAGTCATTGATGAAAAGGCAGAAAATTACCAGACCAAGGCAACTACCTTGTGGAATGCCACTTAAAACCATATCAGCAGAGGACAGAGTATCACCTACAATCACTTTCTGCATCCTGCCTGTTAGATAATCACCAATCTAATACAATGTTCTGGAACCAAGGTGATATACCTCACACTTTTGAAGTAAAAGTGGAATTGAAATTTTATTGAACACCTTAGTAAGATCTACATAAATGCAATCAAACATAAGACCTTCATTTTCCATTCTATGGAAGTTAGCAACTACTTCCAAAAGCTGTGTATTGCATGAATGTTTTTTTGTTTTTTTTACAGAAACTGTGTTGAGATGGATGCCAAAGAAGATTTGATTCAAAATAATTTTGTATTCTCTTGGCAATTAGTTTTTCCATAATTCTGGAAAGAATTGAAGTTTTTCTCAGGCTTTAGCTCTGAAAATGTAAATCCTGTTATAGAGTAGAAATTTAACCCATTTTATTGTTTTTTTTTCTAAATTTAGGAAATGTATTTGCAGATCATTGAACCTCATAAATTGGATTGAGCAAAGTTGTGAAGCTGAAACAGTTTTCTTGTACTTCATTTAAGCAGAAGATCTATTTTGTAAGTTTCACTTTTAAAACAAAGATTTTCAAATGTAATCAACAGTCACTGCCCTCTAGAACCAGGAGTGGAGGTAGGTAGGCTACTTCAAAATACACCTCAGAACATAATTTAATCTGTAAACCCCTCCCTGAACATTTCATTTTCCTAACCCCTTTCTAAGATAGCAAAAAGTAGCTAAACAAGATTTCATTCTTAGATATAGTTTATATACCCATTTTATTGTCAAACTTGTTAAAACCAGTTTTCCCATAAATTTAACTGACAGTGACAAAATCAAGAATCAATAGATGTATAGGAAACATATAGGCTAAATGAAAGTTCAAATGGGATGTAGAATCAATAGATGTATAGGAAATACATAAATGAAAGTTCAAACAGGATGTAATCCTTTTCATAGACACTGATAAATTTCACAAAAACTACTAGATATTTTGGCCACATATGCAGTGACTGTCATCAGAGTAAAATTCTAGTTGATTGACTTCTTGCTATCTCAGATATGGGTAAGGTTAGGAAAATGAAACTTTCAGGCATGGGTCTACAGGCTGAAATATGTCCCAGGAAGGTATTCAGAAGTACCTACCTCTACTCCTTCTCCCTCTAGAGGGCCCTGACCTTTGATGACCTTTAAAAATAAGTGTGTTATGAAAGTGAAACCTTGCAAAATTCTGCTTGAATCAAGCAGAATTTCACAAAGCTCTTCTGCTTGAATCAAGCACAACAAAATTGGGTCAATGTTCCTATTACCTGAACCATTGTTTAGGGTCATGAAACTATTGTTAATAGATGCCTTTTGACTTTTGGAACATCTTTTCTCTCTTTCAAAATTACCGCAAACTCACCATTATGGAGTTATTATATATTTGCACATTAAAGGGGGGGGGGGGGGGTAAAGCATAGCATATATTAAATATGTAAACTAACCATTGCTGTATGCTATGCTTTACCCCACCCCCTAATGTGCAAATATATAGCCCAAATTTGTTTCTAAACTATTACAGATCTGCAATTTCAAATATCCAATCAACAAAAACGGAAATGATTGCAATTTTATATGTATAAATACAAGAATATTTGGGCTGGAATAACTCCATAATGATGAGTTTGCAGTAGTTCTGCAAGAGAGAAAAGATATTTCAAAAGTCAAAATGTATCTATTAACAATTGTTCAGGTAACAGGAACATTGACCCAAAATTGTTTTCAGCTTCACAACTTTGCTTAATTCCAATTTATAAGGCTTTAAAGATATGCAAATACATTTCCTGAATATTGAAAAAAAACATTGATATGGCTCACAATTCTACTCAAATAACAGGAAGGTAAAATTCTAGTTAATTGACTTCTTGCTATCTCAGAAAGGGTTTAGGTGAGGAAAATGAAACTTTCAGGGATGAATCTACAGACTAAGGTATGTCCCAGGAAGGTATCTTGAAGTAGCTACCTCTACTCCTTCTCCCTCTAGAGGGCCCTGACCTCTGATGGCGTTTAAAAATATGTGTGTTATAAAAGTGAAACCTTGCAAAATAGATCTTCTGCTTAATTAAAGTACAACAAAATTGTTTTCAGCTTCATAACTTTGCTCTATTCTATTTTATAAGGTTTTAAAGATATGCAAATACATTTCCTAAATTTTGAAAAAAACATTGATATGGCTCAAAATGTTACTCAAATAACAGGAATTGCATTTTTCAGAACTAAAGGTAGAGAAGAAGCAACTAGTAACTGAAAATTAAGGTAAAATGTTGTTTTGTCAAAATTTCAATAGGTATAGACCTGTCATGTAGGCAAGTTTCAGGGCCCTCTAGAGCAGTGGTTCTCAACAGGGGTCCACATGGACCCCTAGGGGTCCATGTAATATTCCTGGGGGTCCACAGGCAAAACACGACAAATTGGGGGTCCACAATGATATTTTGGGGGTCCATGAAGAAAACCAACTCAGAATACTCTTCATTTTAAGAAATTCAATTTCTACTGTAATTTACATTATTTTGAAAAATATGTATTACTAATTCTTTCATTATTTTTTTGTACTTTCTTTTGACTTATAAATTCACCCATCAGTCAGTGGCAAGAACAAGCAAACGTGAAAATCTTTTAACTTCTCTCATGAAGTAGACAGTGAGCTTTGATCTTTATTTTTAAGCAGATATTTCCTTCCCAATGCCCATTACCTAACCATAGATCTGCAATGACTTATCTATTACCCGTTGGTAAGTGGCAAGAGCAAATATCATAATCTTAATAAATCAACATATCTTAGGAAATGATGGTCTCCTGGCATCATATGAAATAAGCAAAATAATTGTAAAGGCCAGAAAACCCCATAGTATTGGTTAAACAGTAATTCTACCTGCAGTTTCTGCTATAATTTCATCAGTTATGAAACAAAATGCAATTGAAATTACTAATTCCATCCCTTTAAGCAACTCTTCTGTGCTGCAATGCATTGATGAAATGGTAGAGGATGTAGAAAAACAATTGATAGCTCATTTGCAAGTGAAACAGTTTGCCCTTCAACTTGATGAATCAACTTTAAGAGATAATGAGGCCCTTTTATTAGCATATGTTAGATTTAACAATGAAGGACCTGAAGAGGAAATGCTTTTTGCTAGAGGTCTTATGACAGACAAAAAAGGTGAAACAATTTTTAATGAAGTTGCTACTTATTTCAAGGAAAACAATATCCCACTTAAAAATATAATTGCTTGTGCTACTGATGGTACACCATCTATGACAGGCAGATACAAAGGTTTTATTGCACATTAAAAAAAATGTCCTAGAAGTATATTGTATTCACTGTGTGATACACCATCAACACTTAGTTACAAAGGAAATGAATGCACATCTGCATGATGCCCTTTCTGTTGTAATAAAAGAGTAAACCATATTAAATCAAATTATCTCCAAGACCCCATTTTTTGTGAATTCTGTAAGCAGAATGGAGAAGAGTTTGAGTGGCTTGTATTACATAAAGAGGTGAGATGGCTATCAAAGGGGAATTATCTTAAGCATTTCATTGCACTTTGGGATTCTATTGTTTTCTTTCTTGCTGACACACAACTTGGAGTGAAACTGCTTGCAAATAAAAATGATGTGTTTTACTTATCAGATATATTTGAAAAACTTAATACACTTAATAAACAGCTCCAAGGAAACAATTCTGATCTGATACTTAGTAAAAGTGCTATTGCTGCTTTTCTAAGAAAACTACAGCTGTATAAGAATAATATCAGGCATTGTGCATTTGAACAATTTCCTTGTTTGGCCTGTGTTAGCAGCGATTTGCAAGATGAAGATCTTGCATTATATGGTGAATATTTGGAAAATATACATGAAGATATGCAAACTTGGTTTAGCAACCTACTGGGGATGAACCAATTCTGATTAAGGTTTCAATTCCTTTTGAAGTTAATGTTGCTGAAATAGAATTGTCTTTGCAAGAGCCCCTCATCGATTTACAAAGTGATGAAATAACACATGCAAAATCCAAAGATGAAAAGTATAATATACGGAAAACAACTGACATTGCTACAAAGTACCCTTTGCTCTGGGATAAAGCACAGTTCTACTCTATTGCTTTTCCTATCTTATCTTGTTGAAGTGGGATTTAGTTATGTTTCTCAAATGTTATCAAAAGCTTGCAATAGACTTGACATTATGAAAAGGGACAATCTTTGACTATCATTATCATCAATAGAACCAAATATAAAGAAACTCGTCAAGAAGCATCAATCACAGGGATCTCATTGAATAAACATGCCTTTTCCTTCTTTTTTTAATCACACACTTAATTTCAACTCCTTTTTGTATTCAGTTTACAAAAATAATGTTGAAGTGAATTAAACTACCTGGGGAGCTCTACTCTCCATGATTTTGAGTTGCTTGCCCATGGAAGAAACAATGTAATATTGTAGTTATTATCACAACAATAGTAATAATAACAATAATTATTATAATTATAGTAGAATATTTTATTTGTATTAAACTAGTTTTCATTTAAAAATAAACCTTAATTGTATACTATTTCTTTGATAATTAAAACCTTAAAATTTATTTAGTGAAGAATGGAAAATTGTTCTTATGTCCAAAGGCTATGAAGGGGTCCACCAAGATAAGAAGAAGAGAAAAGGGGTCCATGGGTAACAAAAGGGTTGAGAACCACTGCTCTAGAGGGAGAAGGAGTAGAGGTGGGTACTTTAAAATACCTTCCTGGATCATACTTTAGCCTGTAGACCCATCCCTGAAAGTTTCATTTTCCTAACCTAAACCCTTAACAAGATAGCAAGAAGTCAATTAACTAGAATTTTACCTAACAGGAATTGTATTTTCAGACCTAAAGGCAGAGAAAAAGCAACTGGTAACTGAAAATTAAGGTAAAATGTTGTTTTGTCAAAATTTCATTGGTAATAGACCTGTTATGCAGGCAAATTTCAGGGCTCTCTAGAGGAGAAGGAGTGGAGGTGGGTACTCTAAATACCTTCCCAGGATATAGGCTACTTTAGCCTGTAGACACATCCCTGAAAGTTTCATTTACTAACCTAACCCATTTCTGAGATAACAAGAAGTCACTCAACTGGAATTTTACCATCATCAGTAGTAATAATAAACTTTTAGCATTAGGCCTACCACTGATGATGGTCATTGCATATGTGACCAAAATATCCAGTAGTTTTTGTGAAAGTTATCAGTATCTACTAAGAGGATTTTATTCCTATTTGAACTTGTATTTATTGTTATGGAAAGGCAGGGTGGTCTTGCCAAATTTGAATTCAGGATGAAATCTGATTCTAGAGGTAAGTTTGTTTCTTAGCTATCTTAATATTCTGTTAATCTAAATATTTACCCACCAATGCAGTCACAATAATTTCAAGAACAAATTGAACTTGATTTCATTTCCAAGCGATTAGGTAGGCCTAGAAAATCAGAATTAAGAGAAGTTTTCTTAAATATTTGGGTTTTGAAAAAAATTAGTTTGTTCATAAAAGGTAAGGATATCGTACATATTTAAGAAAATACTGAACTATTAGTAGCCTAAATAAAAACCAAATTTATAATAACTTACAAAGAAATGTTACTCTAGATCTAGAATTTCATGAATTTCTAGGCTATTGTGATTGGGATTCAAGCTGCTGTTCAGTAAAATAAATTTTAGTGTACAATGCCATCTATATAGTTGACATTAAAACCAGTCACCCTCAAACGGCTAGAATGGCAGTTTTTGTTGGCGTGTTGGACTCAAATGTTTTAATATAGTGATTGTTCAAAGGAAAGAGGGATTTGATCCAGGTTAGTAAATTACCATATTTTGGAATCTACCTTAAAGGACACCCTGAGTAGACTATCTTTTGGCAAGTAGGCTAAGTCAATGAAAAACTTATTATTTAATCTTTAAATTTAAAGATTTTAATTTTTTCTTGGGTAAAATTTTAGTTAACTGACTTCTTGCTATCTAAGAAAGGATTTAGGTTAGAAAAATGAAACTTTCACGGATGAATCTACAGACTAAAGTATGTCCCAGGAAGGTATTTTGAAGCAACTACCTCCACTCCTTCTCCCTCTAGAGGGCCCTGACCTTTAAAAATAGGCCTATGTGTGTTATAAAAGTGACACCTTGCAAAATAGATCTTCTGCTTGATTGAAGTACAACAAAATTGTTTTCAGCTTCATAACATTGCTCAATTCCATTTTTATAAGGTTTTAAAGATATGCAAATACATTTCCTAAATTATGAAAAAAACATTGATATGGCTCAAAATTCTACTCAAATAACAGGAATTGCATTTTCAGAACTAAAGGCAGAGAAAAAGCAACTATTAACTGAAAATTAAGGTAAAGATCTGGGTAAAATTCTAGTTAATTGACTTCTTGCTATCTCAGAAAGGGTTTAGGTTAGAAAAATGAAACTTTCATTTTTGAATGAATGTTTTTTCAAAATTTAGGAAATGTAGCCTATTTGCATATCTTTAAAACCTTATAAAATGGAATTAAGCAGAGTTATGGAGCTGAAAACAATTTTGTTGTAGGCTACTTCAATTAAGCAGAAGATCTATTTTGCTAGGGTTCACTTTTATAGCACAAATATTTTGAAAGGTCATCAAAGGTCAGGGCCCTCTAGAGGGAGAAGGAGTGGAGATAGTTGCTTCAAAATACCTTCCCAGGACATACTTTAGTCTTAAGATTCATCCCTGAAAGCTTCATTTTCCTAACTTAAACTGTTTCTGAGATAGCAAGAAGTCAATTAATTAGAATTTTACCAAGATATGGTATAGACCTGTCATGTGGGCAAGTTTCAGGGCCCTCTAGAGGGAGAAGGAGGGGAGGTGGGTAGTCTAAAATACCTTCCTGGGACATACTTTGGCCTATAGACCCATCCCTGAAAGTTTCATTTTCCTAACCTAAACCCTTTTTGAGATAGCAAGAAGTGAATTAACCAGAATTTTACCCTTTCTGGCATATCCAGGCAACATTGTTACCTTAAAATGCCACCTGGAAGCATTCTAGGGATTGACTTCTTCCAGGCAACTTTGTTAAGCTATGTTAAATTGCCACTTGGGAGTATTCTGAGGATTGAATCCTTTTAGGCTTTGTAAACAGGCCTAGGTGAAGTATTACAGATAAGTTGAGGATTTTTGGGCTGCCAAATCATAACTCAGAGAGTTTCTGTAATCCTATGGCAGAGGTAGGCTAGTGTAGACTATTAAGAGTCTATTCTAAAGGTTGGTAATTTTATCCTTCTGGTAGGAACAATATCATTCAAATTTTATTTATGCTGCTCTAATAATACAGGAGCAAAAAATGCTTTTAAAAATTGTCATTAAGAGATAAGATATCAGCTAAATTGCCAGTATAAAGCAAACTAGCCTACTTAGGGAGCCAAAAAAACTTGGATATGCTTAACTGCTTCTTCAGCAGTTGCAAAAGATCTGGCAATGAGTTAAATATGGAATTTAAGCCAGAAATGCCTTTTATGCTTTTTCTATTCTCACCAAAATAAAACACAAATCTCATATTGACTTGCACAAAAACCTCAAGATAAGTTGTAGTAATTGGTCCTTTAGCCTGATGTAGCTGCTTTGAGTGCACAGTTTAGAATGGGAGCTTAAAATTGTCTTGGCAAGCTGCAGGGTTGAGTGTACAACCCACTAGGCAATTCTCTCTTTCTTTATATGCATATTAGATCAAGCTTCACATTAATCTCCTTTCATGACCTATAGTTGAAATTTGAAACTTGCTAGGGAAGTGTTTATTCCACTGGAAACTCACCACCTATTTTTTAACTTCAATTATACAGCCCTGTTTTTTTTTTTGCTCCCCCCCCCCCTTAGCTTGTATCCAGTTTCTAATTGCCATTTAAATTTCATTTTGTCTGTTGCTCATTTCTTGTCAATATTACTGAGGGGTCATAGATAAGCAATTGAGACATCATTGTTAAATAATATGTGCTTGTGTATATATAGCTTGCTGCTACTTATTTTTCTCTGGGAATACAATGTTTGATGTGGCATAAACCAAAGGAAGGATCTGTAGCCCTAGAGAAAACATGTTAAAAAAAACTGATTTTTTATAATTGCACAATAATTATAGCTTACACATTTTACATTCAGTCCTGCACTACTTTACCCCCAACCCTCCTAATATAGAAATATATAGCTGAAGTTACATGTTTACACCTCAACTCCCTGTTAATTGAAGCAACTGTGACAAAGCAAGAATGGGGAAAAGGGTAACAGGTGACAGAATACATTGGAACTATATAGTTTGGGCTATATATTTGCACATTAGATAGGTTGGAGGTAAATTATAGTATAGAGATGCATGCTTTTCCCTTTGGTATGTAGGCTAAGTAGAAGGTCACTTGCACCTGATGCTGTCCCTGTTGTTTTTAGTTGGATGGGAAAAATCCAAAGAAAGCTCCCTTTGAAAAGGAAAGGTGAGATTGCCCAAATGTGAGATTGAATTTGTCAAAGCTTGGAGATTTGCCCCTTCAGTCTATTTAAAGGAAACAGATTCATAATTGAAGCTTTGTTCATTTCAATCTTAAGGGTGACCTATATTTGTGACAATTGATTAAATGGTTGTAAAGGGATACTTTTGTTTATTCATTTGTCTTGTTTGTTTTCTACAAGATTTTTTAAAATCTTGAAATTGATATACATTTCTTACAAATTATTTATTCATACCAGAGGTCCACTTGCAAGTTTGTCACCTACTTTGTAATCCCTGGTTTCACAATTGCATTTAAATTTGTTGAAGCTAGGAAACATAGAACTCCTATCTATTTAAAGAAAATCAATGGATATAAGTAGGTTTTATTGCATTTAAGCCCTAGAGCCATGGCAATTAAAAAAAAATAAAGAAGATTAACTTGAAAATACTGAGCATTAAATAAGCATAATAGTCACAAAGAAAAACAAATAACAAAATTATACTTCTGTGCTCAGTTGCCAACCTGAGCAACCGTCATAAAATTTTTAATCTTGCAAAACATTCACCCCCATTTCATTCACAAGTCATCTCTCGTGACCCTCACTCTTGTCCATACATCAACATTTCAGGGAAATGGAAGGACCATCATACTGGAATTTCTTCATTCTACTTATATTTAATGGGCTTGAAAGAAAGTTTCTATGGCTAAGTCAGTAGGCCAGTAAAGGACCTGGTGGTCCTTTAGCCAGGACGTGCAATAGGAAGCTAGGGGCCAGCCATCCTATGCTTTTGCATGCCCTTCCTACTTACTGTCCCTAGATTTCTCTCAGTACTCATTTAAAGTTGAACCAATTTTAGCTGAGGTTAGTCACATCACCAGCCCCTATCCAAAACCAAATAAACTGGCAATGCCAGGAATTAAACCTGTACCCCTTGGACAAAGCATTCCAACCCAGAGTGCCTACCACTTAGCAAGGAACACAAATGTGACCAGAGAACAACAATTATTTGAAAAAGAAATAGAATATTGAAAAAACAACTCTTGCTATAGTTGTCCCACTACTGTCCCATAAATGCTATAGGCCTATTTTATTTAGACAAATCAATTTAAGACATGTATCAACAAAACTCCATCAGGGATTGTATTTGCTTAAGATACAATCAAGCTATGTGAATGCTTAGCTTTGTGATATTCTAGTCTTGAAATAATAAAAAAAAAAAAAATTTATATGTTCTATTTATTTTCCACCAGCTCATTTGAGCAAAATCATTTGTGACAGCCATATGTCCATGGTTGGCTTAGAACCTCTCTAAAATGCTCTAAAACAGAAGGAATTAAAAAAAAAAAATATTCTGATTGATCAGCATTAAACTGTCCCTTCAATTTAAACAAATGACTGATCCTTCCTTAGGCTCATGTATATTTAATTTGTATATTAAAATCACGCTACTGCTTATCAGCTTACTGTGTCGTTCCCAGCGGGTCTACTACAGTAAAATGGGCAGCTACCGCGCAGTAACTGCAGTTACTAAAAAACCATCGCCTGGAACGCACCCTAAGTTCATAAAATATTTGAATATGCGAGATAAGAGGGACGATCGGAAAACCATTTAGTTTATTCAAATGAAGATAGGAGAATCATCTAAGATGGTTTTCTGTACGCGTACGGAGAAGCATAAATGAAGGGGGAGGGGTCACCATGCACTTTTGAAGTATAGGGCGCAGGGACATCAACTGTTCATAGGCTTAGATTTCTCACAAAATACAATGTCTAAACTGATTATTAAGACTGCCGTAGGATTTATAGTCCCATTTTTGGGGTTAAAATAGTCCATTTTCTCTGAATAATAGTGCTGCAATTACACAGTCATTCTGCTTTTATTTCTTATTGCATTAAATTGAGTTGGGAGCGCTAAAGTTGACCGGTAGGCTTCTTTGTAGTTAGTTATGGCTCATTGGAGTCCAATCGAATAAATTATGCTAGAATTAGAGGGTAGGTTTGCGCAGTCCTGTTTGAAAAAAAAGATCGCAGGGGACCTTTTGGATGGCAGCAGAAAAATTAAGAAACCACAGAATAGAAATAAATAAATTTCGGAGTAGAAATTATCTGTTGGCTTTATTGAGATAAGTATTCCAAATAAACGTTCAAATGGGGATAAGTCCGTTTATTTAGACTGTGAAAATACATACAAAAGTCTAAATATTTCGATCACGCATGCAGCGATCGTCATCAGTAGAAATACTAAAGTATTAAAATTAAAGCTAATATATTCATACGAAGAAAATAATTAACTTGTGATTCATCCACCAGATTTTATTTCTGAGAGAGTTCAATACCCATGGTTCTTTTGAAGTCTTGAGAGTTTAATCTTTCTTCTTTAATCTTGTCTGCATGTAAAATGAGTTTCCAATAAAGGTGGAAAAAGGTGGCTCTGTCTTCTAATTGCAAAAATTGTTTTAAATATATTGTCGTATACCTTATTGGTCTCATCTCCCCATAAACACATAATGTTTCTACTGATGACGACCGCTGTATATGTGATCGAAATATCTGGCCCTTGTGCCAGATTTTCACTATCTAAATAAATGGGCTCTTCCCCATTTGAATGTTTATTTGTCCGTCATAGAAAGGCAGTTCGCTCTGAAAAATTTCTTTCTAGCTATCATCAATGAATGGCCTTAAAAGATGCAGAACTCATTCAATTGTATCTTTTGACCAGTTTTCAGAGCCAAAAGCGATCGGAGGGAACCTATCCATCCCATTTACGCCCCCTTTAATGCCAAGCACCCCTCTCATCACGAAGTATCACATCAAAATTAAAAAACAGGTATTATAATCAGAATATTCGATAAAAAAACACCAAAGAAAGGCACTTTAATCGTTTTTAATTGAAAGGCCCAGAATGTGTGCCTAAAAGAGTTGTACGATAAGTACAGCAAAAAAAAACAAAACATAAAAAACAACAAACATTGAAATATGAAAACAGCCCATTCTTTATGAGTACGTTATAAGTGGAAGTATGGACATGTACTTCGTTGAAATCATGGTCAAACACAGATTTCCAATCTGCACAATTGGATAGAACAAACTGGGCCATGGACATATCAAACCTTGCTTGGACCAGAATTGTATGAGGTTCTAAAATTGCGTCACTTAAAATTATTTTCCTTTGAGCCCCCACCCCCAAACAACTGAAAATTCTATCTCCGACCCTTCTCGTCAATTGTACATGCATGCACTTTGTCTTTGATCCCCTTTGGTCAACAGTACGTATGATCTATCTCTGGTCCCTTTGGTCAACAGTATTTGCTCTGTCCCAGGCCCCTTTTGTCCAGCAGTGGGGGCGATCAGTTTTCATGAAACAATAATCAATAGTGCATAAGTTCCATCTTCTGCCCCTTTTAGTAAGGGGTTAATGCACTCCATCTAAAACCACTTTGGTTGTTAGTGTGTAGGCTTCTATTCTGGCCCACTTTAGTCAATAGTAACTAAGCTCTATTTCTATCCAATTTTGTCCAAAATATGTTCGATTTATCTTCAATTCTCTTTGGTCAACAGAAAGAAAGTTTGCACATTCTTCAAATGGTGTATGATTTTAACACAGTTAATACATGAGGTTTTACATCGCAAAGGGTGATTGAGCTATCAGAGACAACGCTATGGTATTGCCAATAGCAATGGCTTCAATATTTTTCTTTTCCAGAGGCACTTTATATGGAAGGGGTGATCGTATAAACTTTGGAGGGGGCTCATTCAATTGGAAATCAGAAGTTCTAGTGCCCTAAAAGATTCAAAAGTGATCGGAAGGTAACTAGCCCCCTCCTCTGTCTTTGCCCACTTTTCCCCAAATGGCTCCGATGATAATTTTGAGATAACCATTTTGTTCAATATAGTTCAAAGGTCAAATAACTATGTCTCCAAGGTGAAAAAATGTCCTCCGGAGTCCCCAGGGTGATGCTGTAAGTTATGCAATTTGCCCATTGTCAACATACAAGGTTTTTATGGAAGGGGTGGTCGTAAGAACTCCGGAGGAGGCTTATTCGATTTGAAACAGAGAGTTCTAACTCCCTTTTTAAGGGTCAAAGTGTTTGGAGAGCAGTCAGCCGACCCTCCCACGCCTCCTTTTTTACCCAAATACTTCAAATAAAATTCGGAGATAACCATTTTGTTCAAAATGGTCTGAAGGTCAAATAACTATGGTTCCGGGATTGACACCTTCCCAGGTCTCGGGGCAAGGGCTAAACATTGTGCTAAATGCCCATTGTTAAAGCATAGGGTTTTTATGGAAATGATGGTCGCGTAAACTTTGGAGGGAGCTCATTCAATTGGAAATCGAAAATTCTAGTGCCGGACGATTAGAGGGTTGAAAGTGATTGAAGCCCCCTGCTCACGCCCTTTTTTCCCCAATGCAGCCAATCAATATTTTAAGATAGCCATTTTATCTCAAAATAGTTCAATAATCGAATAACTATAACTCAGAAGTTGACAAACCCTCTACAGCCCCCGGGGCAAGGCCTGTTACTTTTTCAACTTGCCGTTGCCCATTGTTACCATATGAGGTTTTGTAAAAGGGGTGTCGTATAAACTTGGAGGGGATTAATTCGATTATGAATCAAAAGTTCTATGGGCAACGAGCCAACTCCCCCCCCCCAGCCCCCACGAAAAAGACTGTAAGTTATGCAAGCTGCTTATTGTTAGCATATAAGGCTTTAATGGAAGGAGTGATCGAATAAACTTTGGTTGAAAAAAATATTTTGGTGCCTTTATTAAGAGTAAAAAATGATCAAAAGGCATTCTGCCCCCCCCCTCGCCCTTTTCTCCAAATTAATCAGATACAAATTTTGAGATAGCTATTTTGTTCAAAATGGTTCAAAGGTCAAATAACTAAGCCTCCGGGGTTGACAAACTTCCCCCTAGCCTCCAGGGTTGACACACTTCCCATTAGCCTCTGGGTAAGGGCTATAACTTGTACAATTCGCCCATTGTTAACACATTAGGATTTTTATTAAAAAAGACGGCATGTTTGATCCTAGGTCTCCAGAAAGGCTTTGAGTATTAACGTGAAACATTGGAAAATGTCGAAGGGCATGTTATACTAAATAAAAATGCACTATATGCATCCAGTTTATAAAAAAGAATGATTTGCAATATTTTAAGAATGTCTTTTTAATTGCAATTCCTTCAAAAATGTTTGATCAAAATTTTAAATAGGCATCTTGTTCAAAAAAGTCAAATGCTAAAATAACTATTCCTATGGGGATGACATAGCCCCCTAATGCTTTTCATAGGGATGCTGTAAACAATAAAAGCTACTGTGTCGGTGCTGATTCTCAGAAAAACGTATCATAAATAACTAAGGAACGGCTGAGGGTGTTAATTTAAAATCTCAGGAGATGTCGAAGAGTTATCAGAGGGTAACCAGTCCCCCTTGCCCTTTTTAGAAGCTCTTTCCTCTCATCACTGATAAAAATTAAAAAAAAAATAATTTCGTTCAAAACAGTCAAAAGGTCTAGTAACTATGCCTCCAGAGATGCAATATCCCACAGTTCACAAGGTAAGGATTATAAATTGTGCAATTTGCCCTTTTTTTCATGCAGGATCTATCATTACGAAAAAAAGGGGTTTTTTGATTATAAGTTTGTTCAAAAAACCTAAGAATATGTAAGGTCCAGGGAATGTTGAGGGGTATGTTAAACTAAATCTAATGGTGCTATGTTCATCCTTTTTATGAAAAGGTGTATTAGCAATTTCACAAGAAAAGCTGTGGGAATTAAGTTAAAACTCTCAGAGTATGCTGAGGAAGATGTTAGAAAGTGACCGGAGGGCAACCAGTCCCCCTCTAATTTCCTTTTCAGCTGCCCTCCCTTCGCAGATATCTGATAAAAAAATTTGAAAAGCCACCCTGTTCAAACTAGTCGATAAAGTCACATAACTACACCTCCGGGTATGACTTAACCCCCCACAGCGCCTTGGGCAAGTGTTGTAAGTTATATAAGTTGCCCATTGATTATATACAAGGTTGGATATTGGGGAAAGGAAGCATGTTTGACCCTGAGTCTTTAAAAAGGCTAATAATATTACGATAAAACCTTCAGAAAATATTGAGGGGGTGTCGAGCAAGATCAAAGCACCTAATATGCAGGAGGGCTTTCAAAAGGACACAACAGCAATATCTAAGTAACGGCTAAGGGTATTAAGCTGAAACTTTAAAGGCAGGTTGAAAAAGGAACGAAGGGCAGTCGTACCTCCCCCATCTTGCCCTTTTAGGTTCTCTCCCTAACACCGATAGAGATTTTAAAAAGCTACTTTATTCGAAATAGTCAAAAAGTTTAATAGCTAAGCCTCCGGGGATGTCATGCCTCTGCAGCTTCCGAAGCGAGGAATGTAAATTATCACCAATTTTGTAATTTAGAATTTATCATTAGGAAAGGGGGAAATGTTTGATCCTGAATGTTTCCAAAAAGGCTAAGGGTAAAATATCAGGAAATGTTGAGTGGTATGTTGAGCTAAATCAAAAGAAACTTTATGTATCCAAGTTTTAAAAAGGGTCTATCTGCAATATCTTAGGAACAGGTGAGGGTATTAACTTGAAACTTTCAGGATAAATATTGCTACTGTTACTATTGCGGCTGCAAAAAAAAAGACTGGTTGCGACTGCAACCGTGACTACTTCCCACTGTGACTATGACTGTTTGAAATTGCTGATTCATCCATTTGTGACTACTTTCAGGGAATACTGAACTTCGAAACTTTAAAATTGAAAATGACATCAGTATGGTGTTTTTATACATTGATGAAACTTTCACGTTCATCACATCTTCACCTTAACTTATCCCTAGTCTTAGCGGTTTAGCCTTCTTAACATTAATTCAACAAGGGCTAAGAGCTCATATGGCACTTGTGACGAGGTCGGAAGATCCAGGAGCCAAGAGCTCATACGGGATGAGCTCTAGAAAAATTCTATGAATCAATAGATTGATTTAAAAGGAAAATCAGAAGCTTAATGCAGGTCGGGATTTAAAATAAGAGTTCTGAGACAAGAGGTCCTTCTAAATATCAAAATTCATTAAGATCCCATCACCCACTCGCAAGTAAAAAATACCTCATTTCTTCTAATTTTTCCTCTCCCTTCAGCCCCCCAGATGGTCGAATCAGGGAAAACGACTTTATCAAGTCAATTTGTGCAGGTCCCTGACACGCTTACCAATTTTCATCATCCTAGCACGTCCAGAAGCACCGAACTCGCCAAAGCACTGGAACCCCCTTAACTCCCCCAAAGAGAGCGGATCCAGTCCAGTTACGTCAATCACGTATCAACGACATTTGTTTATTCTACCCACCAAGTTTCATCCCGATCTCTCCACTCTAAGTGTTTTCTAAGATTTCTGGTTTCCCCCTCCAACTCCCCCCAATGTCACCAGATCTGGTTAGGATTAAAAATAAGAGTTCTGAAGCAAGAGTTCTTTCCATATATAAAATTTCATTAAGATCCGGTCACCCGTTCTTAAGTTAAAAATACCTCAATTTTTCTAATTACCCCCCCCCCCCAAAGATAGCAGATTCAGTCCAGTTATGTCAACCACGTATCTAGGACTTGTGCTCATTCTTCCCACTAAGTTTCATCCCGACTCTAAGTGTTTTCCAATATTTCCCGTTTCCCCCTCCAACTCTCCCAATATCAAAAGACACGGTCGGAATTCAAAATTCCTCCCATTAAGTTTCATCCCTATCTCTCCACTCTAAGCGTTTTCCAAGATTTCTCTCTCCCCCTCCAACCCCCTATGTCCCCGGATCCAAATCAAATTGAAAAATAAGCATCTGAGACATAAGATCTTTCTATATATCAAACTTCATTAAGATCCGATCACCCATTCGCAAGATAAAGATCCCTCAATTTTCACGTATTCTAAGATTTTCGGTTTCCCTCTCCAGCCCCCTCTAATGTCACTGGATCTGGTCGGGATTTAAAATAAAAGCTCTGAAGCACACGATTACTCTAAATATCTGATTTCATTAAGATATGATCACCCGTTCGTTAGTACCCCTCCCCCCCAACTCCCCCGAAGAGAGTGGATCCAGTCCGGTTTAGTCAATCATGTATCTTGGACTTATTCTTCCCACCAAGTTTTATCCTGATCTTTCCCTATCTCCCCCCAATGACACTGGATCCGATCGGAATTTAAAATATGAGATCTGAGTTACGAGGGTCCTTCTAAATATGAAATTTCATTACGATCCGATCACTCCTCCGTAAGTTAAAAACACCTCATTTTTTCTAATTTTTCAGAATCCACCCTCCCCCCAGCTCCCCCAAAGAGAGCGGATCCGTCCCGGTTATGTCAATCTCGTATCTAGGACTTTCGCTTATTTTTCCCATCAAGTTTCATCCTGATCCCTTCACTTCAAGCGTTTTCCAAAATTTTAGGTCTCCCCCTCCAACTCCCCCCAATGTCAACGGATCTGATCGGGGTTTAAAATATGAGCTCAGAGACGCGATATCCTTCTAAATATCAAATTTCATTAAGATTCGATCAACCGTTCGCAAGTTAAGAATACCTTATTTTTTCAATTTTTTCCCGAATTAACCGCCCCCCAACTCCCCCCAGATGGTCAAATCGGAGAAAGAACTATTTCTAATTTAATTTGTTCTAGTCCCTGATATGCAAATTTCATCGTCCTAACTGATCTGGAAGTGCCTAAACTAGCAAAACCGGGACAGACAGACCGACGGAATTTGTGACGCTATATCTCCCTTGGTAAATACCAATTACCATAAAAACTTATTCTTGCCCCAGAACTATCAAAACATCTAAAATTCATTCATTTTGATAACATTTTTATTTAGGATATTTAAACCATCACCATAATCTAAGTTATAGGATAGTTTAGCTTCCCCACCTGATTCCGTTTTCCCCCATTGTCTCTGCCGTGCTTCTTAGGACAAAGTCCATCAAAATCATCCATATAAATGGGGATAGGATACTAACCTGCTTAAATCTTGATTTTATGCGAAACCAGCTAGTAACATCATTTCATACTGCAACAATGTTTTTCAAACAGTTCGTGGTAACGAACAGTAAGGAGCGACCCGGCTCAATAGTAATAAAAACTCTAAAAAATGGAATTTTTATACCAATAGTTACATAAAAAGAATTGCATTTTAATGCTGATTTTAATCATATAAGTTTCATCAAGATTAGTTTTACCCATCAAAAGTTACGAGCCTGAGAAAATTTTCCTCATTTTAGAAAATAGGAGGAAACACCCCCTAAAAGTCGTACAATCTTAACAAAAATCACACCATCACATTCAGCGTATCAGAGAACCTTATTTTAGAAGTTTCAATCTCCTATCTACAAAAATGTGGAATTTCGCATTTTTTGCCATAAGACAAATCACGGATCATGATCGTCACGGATCAATCGCGGATCACAAATCACGGCGTGTTTATTTGCCTTTTCGTTGTTTTTTTTCTCCATAGGTGATCGTATCGACTCAGTGGTCCTAGAATTTCGCGAGAGGGCTCATTCTAACGGAAATTAAAAGTTCTAGTGCCCTTTTTAAGTGACCAAAACATTAGAGGGCACCTAGGCCCCCTCCCACGCTCATTTTTTCCCAAAGTCACCGGATCAAAATTTTGAGATAACCATTTTATTCACCGTTGTCGGAAAACCTAATAACTATGTCTTTGGGGACGACTTACTCCCCCGCAGTCCCTGCGGGAGGGGCTGCAAGTTACAAACTTTGACCTGTGTTTATATTTTGTAATGGTTACTGGGAAGTGTACAGACGTTTTCAGGGGGATGTTTTTGGTTGGGGGGGGGGGTACGTGGGAGGATATTTCCATGGGGGAAGAAACTTTCAATGAAGGGGGCGCAGGATTTTCTAGAATTATTTAAAAAAACAATGAAAAAATAAATATGAAAAGTTTTTTCTACTGAAAGTGAGGAGCAGCATTAAAACGAACAGAAATTATTTCGCATATGAGGGTTTTACCTCCTCGTAATACCTCGCTCTTTACGCTAAAGTATTTTTAGTAATTTCAACTATTTATTCTACGGCCTTTGGGATTCATGGGTCATTCTTAAGGAATTGGGATAAAATTTAAGCTTTAGCGTGAAGAGCGAGCTATCGACGAGGGGTGAACCCACTCATATACGCAATAAAACACGAATACAGAAGTTCGTTACGTAAGTTACGGATATTTTTTACTAATGAAAACGTTCGTAAAAAGTTAAAAGTTCTAGTTGCCTTTTTAAGTAATCAAAAAATTGGAGGGCAATCAGGCCTCCTCCCTCGCCCCTTTTTTATCAAAATCTTCCGATTAAAACTATGAGAAAGCCATTTAGCCAAAAAAATTAAAATGCAAATTTCGCTTTAATTATTTATGTGCGGAGAGCCAAGATCAAAACATGCATTATTCAAAAACGTCCAGATATTAAATAAAAATTTTTTTTTTAAATGAAAGTAAGGAGCGACATTAAAACTTAAAACGAACAGAAATTACTCCGTATAAAAAAGGGGCTTTTCCTCCTTATCGCCCCGCTCTTTACGCTAAAGTTTTTTACTGTTTTAAAAACTAGAGTTAAGAGAAAGAGTGGAACTTTAGCGTAAAGAGCGAGGCGTTGAGGAGGAAAAGCCCCTTTCATATACGGAGTTATTTCTGTTCGTTTCAAGTTTTAATGTCGCTCCTTACTTTCATTTAAAAAAACTTGTTTTTTTTATTTATCTCACACATAGCGCTAATCACTTTAGTGGATTTATCTGGTATACAATAAGAGTATAAGACCTTTGCCAAATGTCTTCTATAAGCTGAAGCAAACACTTGATCATAATTTATAAAACTGAGGGCTAGAAGAATATTGATGATGACTTTGGCATTTCTCAATTAAAGGGGAAAATTTAAACAATGCATCCCTAACCATCTTCAGGTCAAAAAAATACAATGACACTAAGTAATTTGCTTCCTTCATGAACAGCCTCTATACACCCACCTAATATACGGGTTTAATTAGAGTTTTCACAAAATCTATAATTGTTTCCTCTTTATCAAAAATCATATTCATGATCTTCAGTATTATAGATATAACTAAATAAAAAACATATTTAAAAATTCATTTACCGAACTATCAGCTTCTGGGATACTGTAATTAGTTCTCCCTCACAAAATAAATCCTCTTTCAAATCCGACACGTCACAAACTTTTTCATTATTTTTTATATTAGTAATAGTTACTGACTTAAAATTAAAAGAATAGAACACAAGTGCTTCATAGTTGCTAAAATTGAAGAAATAAAAGATACGTCGTTCACTTTCAGTCAATGGAGGCCACAAATGATCTACAGACCTGTTCCACAATCACATCACGCAGCTCCTAAGAGAACCTTTTTTAGATCTTATAGGTGTTGGAAGACATGCTAGTTGGTTTGAAGCTAAGACGATGATACACAGAAACAATGAACAGCAGCTATTAGTGATGTTCACTTGACTTTGAAGGATTAAGGCAGCGTTTCTTAACCCCAAAACGAACAGATCCATTAGCCAAGTTTGAAATTTCAGGAAAAATGTTTCCAACACGGAAACAGAATAACTTCATAAGGAAATAGGAGAAAACTATTTGGTGGATCGTACGTCCTCCTACAAAACAGTGAACGAAAATGCTGTTTAAAACAAAGTGGGAAGATCGGCTTAAGAAAAATTACACAATAAACGCGAAACTGACTATGATGAATACAAACTAGCTTCCACACCACATTCTGCCACAGTTTCAGTTGATTAAAGCTACCATTAATTTACCAAAAGTAATATAATTATTTTTCATTGACAAATATATACAAATATATTTTTGTATACATATATTTATTCTAGATGAACACTTATAAATACTAGCTGCCATAAAATAAAGGTCACAAATACAAGAAAATATAAACCGACACTTCGTTGAGAACTAGAAAACTTAACAAATCAAAAAGGAAACTTCACTTACAATATGAATCAGAAACATAATCACTGTCTTTTCTTTTCTTTTTCAAGTTTTGATATGAAAGTTTCAACTACGATATTGCTAAAGAAAAGAATAAGAAAACAGAACGGGAAAAACTTTTACAAACCAAATAGCCATAGTCCAAGGAATTGATGTCATGCGAAAAATAAGTGATACTTGGTTACGTAAATGGTTGACATAAACGCAACTCACTAAAATATACACACAAAAGCAATATTAATTAGAATGTTAAAATCGTAAAATATTAAGAAAAGAATATTAACATGTAGGGTAAATATTACTGAAAGGGTTGAACTGAAAATACTTATCAAATAACTTTTAGCTTAACGATTTAAATTTAGCGCCGAAGATTTTTGTGATATCTTCTTGCAAATCAGAAAGTTAAAACAAAATTACATGTAACTTTACGCGAGACGACTTACGACAAAATCTTCAAAGCAACTTGAGTAGAGAAAGTTCTTTCTATTCATAATACATTAAATACCTTATTCAATATGAGGCAAATATCTAACTATAAAGGTAAGAGACTTAGCTAAAATTTAAAACTAGGTAAAAAGCAAATGACTGATTGATGGTAAAAATATGTCTGCTTCTGAGCCATAGATTAGTCATACTAACCATTTTGCCAACTTTGATGAGCATGTGCGTAATTTTCTATGGGGCAGGGGGAGCAAATGCCCACTCTAGACTTCAGTTTGCCCCCCCCCCCCCGAGATGAAATTTAGTTTCTGCAAAAAATCTTGTCAAAACTATGATAAGTCTGCATAATTCAAGCATCCAGAGAAACATGTCAGTTTCCTTTGATTTGGGAAAATTGGCTCAGACTTTGCCCCACCCCACCCCCCCCGGATTTTCACGAAATTACACCACTGCTGGTGAGCTGTTTCAAGGAAAGAAGCCTTTCTGCCACCTCACGTTGCTGCCCATATTTGTCCATTTTACATTATCAAATACAATTAAATAATATTTTATTTAAAAATATCTTCAATAAATATCACGGAAACTTCTTTGTTGAAATATAATACGATAGACTGGGATCGAATTTGACTAAGCTTTTAAACAAGTAGTAGTGCAGAGAAGGTCAAATGATAGCAGTAAAGATCGAATGCCTATGAGATACGCGCCAGTCGACAATCTTCCTAGTTTGAATTATCTATGACCTCATCTTCAGGTTTTTAACGTAACTATAACGACATTCAAAAATACTAGTACCAAGAGTGTGACAGTGGCTCCTAGTTACATTAAAACATTCAAAATTTGAGCTGCAAAAGCACCAAGATGCGGCTTTATAATGGTGCAAAGACCTTAAAATACGTCTAAATATCACTATTTAATATGGTCTCCAAACATCTTTAAATTGAGGCAGACACAATATTCCGAGTTTTGATTAGAGGACCAAGAAGAATTACCCACATACAAATATATCGAATTAATAACATTTTGTCCACGGGATATCTAAATAATGTTCTTTCTTATTTGTAGGTTACTTATAAATCTTTTTTTATTTTTTATTTTGCTCTAAGTTCTGGCTTCAGTTCTATACTTATTAGTTTCCAGTAGCTTCTGATTCAATCCAATGGTCTAAATTATTCATGACTCGAAATCATGGAAAAAAAAAAAAAAAAAAAAAATCCACATTAAATGATAGTTTTTCTAATCAAGATGGTCATTGTTGCTGTTGCCGAGCTTTCAGTTTACATAAAAATAAATCATTATTTTCCTGAGAACACTAGTTCGAAATAGTCATCAAGTTTTCTGAAATTGCAAGATAGCAAATATTACTCAGCTGATTATATAACTTGGTGTTATTCATACAATTCAATTTATCTCATTTCGAACTTTAAAACACTACACTGAAAATTACCAAGTTCAGTTTTATACGAGCATGGGCTAGGAAAACTGGTTACTCTTTGGTCATAGGTTTTGTCTATTCTAAGAAAATAGAGATTTCCTTTCTTGAAGAAAGGGTTTTATTCAGGGTTTTAACCCTTCAACCTCAGAAAGGGAAGAGGGTGACCATAAAAAGGCAGAAGACCGGTAGAGCGAGAAATGAACAAGAGAACAAAACTTCTTCATTATATTGCAATGGAAGTAAATATCTGCATTTCATAGATCCAAGAATGGTAGCACACGTGGGTCTGAAACAGTTGACCGAAGACTGTAGTCGTAAATTCTTTTTACCATCTCAAATAAATTCATTTCATTACTTTCAAGCAATTGGCGTTTCTTCTTCTTTTCCAAGGTACTGTAAACTGTAAAATTAAAATAGTTAGTTAAAAATTATGGAATTATAAAGAAAAAAATACACTTTCTTTTCAGCTCCAAAATCTAATTCCTTTGGACTTCACTTCGAGGCAAGTTTAAAATCTGATTTTTTCTTTTAAGCCAAAACTAACCACAATTTTAACTAAAAATTATACATATACATTTTTGGCTTATTTTATAGATGGTAAACCCTAAAGGCTTCGTACCTTTCTAAAATAAATTCCAGGTTAGGACCATACTGGGTGGGGGATTTTTGCAGGTTAGGGATGGGACACAATAAAAAATAAAAGGGTTGTTAGAGTTTCGTGATTTGCGTCTTTCCCAAACTACTTTAATGGGAGGGGGGAAGGATGTGGATGGGGTTATAAACGAATATTCAGAGGCCCCATCTGTCCTCACCGCCTAAATGAAAATATGATTGAGCATCCAACTGCCAATTTTGAATCTTATACATACCTTTTCTACACACCCTAGGAAGACAAAAGAATTATCTGACACTAAAACATCTTTTTTTTATTTCTTGATATTCTTCATTTACAAAAAATTTTTACCTTAATATAGGCATATGGTTTTTAGAAATCCAGCGTAGGGATAATTTTTTTAATAACGTGAAACTCTTGGTTGAAAATAAACGTAGCTATTTATCAAGAGCAAGGGATAAGTTCCTTTTCCTTTTATTAAAAATGAGAGATCAAGACTAAGTTTAAGATATAAACTTCCTGAGATTGCCAATAAATATAAACTATTTGATTTAATAAGTGAATCACCATCACTCTATACATATAAAAAGAAATTGAAAGAGATAGTTCTTTCTGCCTATAGTAGCGGGGATTGAATGTAAAGTGATTTATTTATAAATTAGCTTATAAGTCCCATCCGTGTCTCCATGAGTCATTTTTTTCCGCTTCTTCTCTCTCTCTCTCTCTCTCTCTCTCTCTCTCTCTCTCTCTCTCTCTCTCTCTCTCTCTCTCTCTCTCTCTCTCTCTCTCTCTCTCTCTCTCTCTCTCTCTCTCTCTCTCCTCTCTCTCTCTCTCTCTCTCTCTCTCCTCTCTCTCTCTCTCTCTCTCTCTCTCTCTTTCTCTATGTACTCCGCATGAGTTTTTGAGGTGTAATTCCTTCTTCCTTTTTCTTTCTCTATTGTTAAAGGAGACAAAACGAGATGTCTCCCTGTCTCCTTTCTATAAGATTTATGTATATCATTTCTTGTTTAATAGTCAAGTCTAAGTCTATATAGTCAATCATACAAAACATTATTTCACATGTGATCAATACACAAAATTCAAAAGTTATTGAAATGGAAGGTTTTATAATTGATCACGAGAGCCTTCTCCCGATCCTGGTTAAAAACGACTACCCTTTAAAAAGGTATTTTAGTACTTTTTAAAGTTTTGTCTTTCCAGGTATTACAGAAACTTTTAAAGAAATCATTCGTGGGGAAGTTTTCACATATGCATCAATGCTACCGTCAGTTAATGACTTGTTGATTCCTCTCCCCGTTTTGGACCAAGAAAAAAAATTTATGCTACCCCCCCCCCCATAGGAAATACGAATAAGAACGACACGACAATTATCGTTTAGAGAAACCATCCAATAGGCTTTTACGCAAATGGAAATCAGTATGAAACTTTCAGTCGAACCTATTTCCAGTGAATGATAATGAGGAAAAACTTCTTAAGCAATCACCTCATTCGATGAAAATACAGATTTTTACCAAACGTTACGAATTCGTCCTTAGTTTTAGTACAAGTCAACAGCTCAGACTATATTAAAGGGACTGAAATGAGAGTTTGAGGAATAAAAAAAAGAGTAAATGCTCTAAAAAAGCAAAAGTTTGGACACCAGAGCATTTTCATGTTAGTTAGTGGAGCTACATTCGGTCAAAACAAGAGTTTTTTGGTTAGGTATCACAGTCAAGTAAACAATACTATAACACACAGTGATAACATACAGAATACTATATAACTACATAACACTATATAACTATAACTATATAACACTAGAATACTATAACACACACTATAACACAATATAGAAACAGAGTGTTAACGACTTCAGCCTTTCCCATATTTATTTAATAGATCAGTGATCCTTGAGCATTCTAGTTAAAAATATAAGTTGTATTTTAAGTTAGCGAAATTAGTGAATCATTTTAGCTTAGTAAAATTCGAGGTAATTATTATTTAAACTCAATGACAGTAGTTGCCGGTTTTTTGACAACTCTCTATCGAAACCATTCATGCAAGTTCCAAATAGCACAACACATGAGGTTTTAGCTATTGGATGGCAAATGAAGAAAAGTAATAACAAAAAAAGGGATTCAAGCTGATGGATAGCATTTTTCTCTTTTTGCACAACATTCAGACCACTGTTGCGAAATATAAACGTATATTTAGCAAAAAATTACAAAAATCCTGCGTAAGATACTTTTAGAGGATGTAAAAGTCGTTTTTTTTTTCTTTTTAGGATGAGCGCGCTCAAGGTTTTCCCGTGAAAAGGCAAACAATAAAAATGGTAAAATAAAAAAGTCATGTGTACACAATAGCCTCAAAATTCCTCTTACGAAACTAGGCGAACAAGTGAAAATCACATCGTCCAGATCAAGAACGTATCAAGTATTTTTTTCGGGGGGGGGGGGTAAAACTTTTAAAAACGCATCAAAAGATTGTTTATATTCAGGGTTGTTACGTTTTTACGAGCCAGACAAACATTTCAGAGGGATGGGGGGTCAAGCCCCCTAACCTCCTGGATACGGCATTGGTCAATATATTCAAAGCAAATACCGCGTTTCCTTCGCAAAAAAACAAAAGCAATCAATTTGTAAGCTTAGTATTTTTCGTAGAGCTTACCTTTCTTCGTTATCATCTGCACAACCTTCTTCGGCCACAAGTAAAGCGTATTCCTCTGCGGCATATCTATCCCAATCTGATACCTATAAATTAAAGAAAAAAAAGTTAAAAATAGAGTAGGTATGAAATTTCCTGTGAAGACATTTTTTTAGAATAATTAAATATTCCGTTGTGTATGGCCCAAATTCCAACAAGGTAAACAGTTCTCATCCTTATAATACTTTTCACTTATCAAGACTTTAATTTCGAATTGGTTATTCGCATAACCAATTGCATAAGAGTGTCCCCTTGAAATTTTTCATGAAACCTAAAATACTCTGAAAAAGTTGGTGAGTTTAGAGATCATGAGCTCAGAAGGGTATAATTAGCCTACCTTTCTTCAAAAATTCGTTTTCTGAATCCTTGTATATAAAATGAGCAACTGGTCATAGCCTTGAGCCCCTGCCCCAGTGCCGTAACTTCATCAAAATCCTGGGGGGGGGGGGCAAAGTTGGAGGCAATTTTCCCACATGTAGCGAAAAGACAGTGAAAAAGGAAAATGAGCCATATATTATCTTAAGGGCAAAACTGACCTATAGTCTATACGAAAGAAAACTGACTTGTTTCTTGGAATGGTTGAATAATGCAGGCTTATCTTAGTTTTGACTAGTTTTTTTGCAGAAAGTAAATTTCAGCAGAGGGGGGGACAACTTGAGGTAGGGGAGGGGGGTAATGAGGTATGGGAGGCAAATTACGCCCCTGTCCTGCTCTGATGACTGCTGAGTCGCTTTTTTCTACGAGGGTTCCAGGGGGCAAACATTGGCGCGACAGGGGGACTAGCTGTTATTCACTAATTTTTTGGCTCGGAAAAAGGGCATTAAAACTTGAGAATTGGGATTTACACTCGCATGACACCCTTCCGATGACCATTGGTCCGATATACTTACCATACACTTACCCAGGTGGAGGAAAAGAACGAACACGCACCATGACGCCTCAAAATATCCAATTTTTAGTTTCGTCATTAGAGCCTGAAAATTCTATTAGTGATTTCTTGTGAACCCAGTACCTAATGGTGAACCTTGCTAGATTGGACCTTTATTAGGGCAGAGGAGGTTTCTCCCCTTTTCTAAAATCATGCACATTATATGCCCTAATAGCTTTTGATTTGATACCTTCAAACTGAATAAAAAAAATATTTGGTATCACCAAGAAAAGCACAAATTCTTTCTTTTGTGTATATTAAAAAAAGTAAGGAGCAACATTAAAACTTAAAAACAGAAATTACTCCGTAAATTGGGGGCTGCCATTCGTCGACCCCCACTTTTTACGCAAAAGTCTTAAAGTTCTTTAAAACACTTTTCATTCAAATTCAAAGTCCTTTGTGTTTGAGAAGTTTTTTTAAGGAATTGAAACGAAAGTCAAACCTTAGCGGAAAGAGCAACGCACGAGGAAGGGGTAGCCCCCTCATCTAAGGAATAATTTCCGTTTCTTTAATGTTTAATATTGCTCCTTACTTTCACTTGAAAACTTACTTTTTTACTTAATTTCTGATCGTTTTGCAAATCGAGCCAGGAGATCCCTTCCCTCCCCTCCTTGTAAAATTTTCCCTGTAAGATTCCAGGAAACTTACCACTCTCCATGGTAAATTTTCCCCGTGGAAAATTCCCACCACCCAGCAGAAAATTACCCGCAAGAAATTTCCGTATATTTCCCAATAACAAACGCTATATGTAAACAATGGGCTAATTACGTAAGTTACTGTTCTGTCCCCAGGTATTAAGGATGGTTATATTATTTCCGAATGCATAGTTCTTAGACCTTTCAAATATGCTGTATCAAATGTTTATATCAAAACTTTAATCAAATGTCTTTGGGGGAAAAGAGCTTGGGAGGGAGCTAACTGGCCTCTAATCTTTTTGGTCGCTTGAAAAGGGTTGAGTGGCTTAGATTTCAGTTTGCATGAGCCCTATCCCCGTCTTTTTCGACCGTTGGTCGATACAGTGACCCCTGAAAAAAAGAATAAACATGAATCCGTGATTTTTCTTCTGGCAAAAAATATGAAATTCTACATTTTTGTAGATAGATACTCGAACCTTCAACAGTAGAACTTTCTGATATGCTGAATACGATGATGTTACTGTCATAGTAACTTCTTGACTTTCTATGTTGCCCCACCCCCTTTTTTTCAAAAACTGGGCAAATTTCCTCTGGCTCGTATTTTTGATTGCCCTCTTAAATGACCAAAAATATTGGAGGGCAGCTATCCCCCCTCCCACGTCGTATTTTTTTCCCAAAGTTGTCCGATCAAATTTTGAGTTAGCCACTTTGTTAAGCATAGACAAAAATCTAAGAACTATGTATTTGAGGATGACTTGACCCCCCACAGTCACTAGAGGAAGGGCTGCAAGCTATGAACTTTGCCAATTTTTCACATATAATATTGGTTATTGGGAAGCATCAATAGATAAATAAAAAAATTGACCATTTATGCTGATTCCAAATATATAAGATTTATTAAGTTTAGTGTTACCCATCAGAAGCTGCAAGCCAGAGAAAAATTACTTGATTTTGGAAACAAGGGAAAAACCCCTCAAACAGTCAAGGAATTTTACCAACAGATTCACCGTATCACAGAACCCTACTGTAGAGGTTTCAAGCTCTCATTACCAAAATTGTGGAATTTTGTATTAATTTTACAATAAGAAAGATCATAGATGCGTTTTTATTCTTTTTTTTTCCAATGCTATCGTATCAATCCTATGGTCATAAAAGATCAGGAGAGGGCGCATTCGAACGGAAATTAAAAGTTCTATTGCCCTTTTTAAATGACCAAAAAGATTGGAGGACAATTAACCCTCCTTCTATGCCCCTTTTTTCCCCAAATTCATCCAATTTAAATTTTGAGATAGCCATTTTGTTCACCATAGTTGAACAGTCCAAAACGTTTGCCTTTAGGGTGACACGACCCCCTACAGTCCCTGGGGAAAGGGCTGTAGTTATAAAAATTTTCCCATTGCTTACGAATATTATTTATTGCTTGAAAGTACGCAGACATTTTTTCCGTCGAGAAGAAAAATTTTCCGTCGGAATCTTCCGTGGATGACCTTTATGAGGAAAATCTTATACTTGGGAATTTGGGAGAATTCCTAAACGAAAGTCTTTTTAATTGTCCGACTTTCTCTTTGCCAACTAAATTTTGCATGTGGAAATGTTCTAGGGAATTATCCAGGGTACGTTTTCAGTGTACCAACTTTCAGAGCTGGAATTGCACAGAGGATTTTTCCGTATGGCGGGGAGGATTTTCCACGAAAGATTGATTTTCCTACGAAAGAAATTCTCCATGGAGGAAATTTCCGCGGGAGCAACTCCTCACTGGGGGGAGAGGAATATTTCCGGCATGATTTGTAAAAGGATTAGAAATTAAAGTCTATTTCAAATGAAAATATGATAAGGACAATTTTTCAGGCAGAATCATCCACAAGAAATTTTACGTCAGGAATTTCCAGTAAGGATGGAATTACCCGGACGGAATTTTCAAGGGAAAGTATTTTATGCGGGAGGAACTTTCTATGGTGGAGTTTTCCGTGGGAAATTCCCCGTGAAATTTTTTAGGGAGAGGGAGCCAGATTTCCCAGCATCATTTAAAAAACGATCTGAAATTAAATATATAAAAAACAAGTCTTTTCAACTGAGAGTAGGAAGCCACATTAAAAATTGAAACGAACAGGGATTATTCCGCATATGGGAGCAGGGTATGTTATCCCCCAATACCTATAATTAATATCAATACCTCACTCTTTACTCCAAAGTTTGACTCCCTGTCCTAATTCTTTAAGACGCCACCTGAAACACAAGGGCTGTTTAATTAGAATAAGAAGCATATTTAAAAGTACTAAACCATTAGCGTAAAGAGCAAGGTGGCAAGGAGGGGGGCGA